>NC_034602.1:44549622-44559577 GCF_900095145.1 Mus pahari
TATATATATATATATATATATATATATATATATATATATCACTATATGAATAAATAAATGATGTGTACAAGGAAGCCCTATAACATACCTCTCAATTTGCAGACCCATCAGAATAGGACGTCAAAAGTAAAACGAAAATAAAATAAGACAGAAAAGAAAAGCAAATCCCTGACTTCCTCAAGAAAGAGAGGAAGAAACGCAAAGCGGACTCAGAAGGCACAGCCGAGTTGGATCACACTAGGAAGTTTAAACCCTGGGCCCCAGGAATTCATAGCTTCCGGAGGGCAAAGTACTAGAAAAAGCAAAACTACATTTAAACAATATATTCCCAGCCCACATTTGATGAGGCGTCCGTGTTCTTGAGGCCTATGATTGATGGCAAATTTAATTGCAGTTCTTACTGTGTTGCCTTGGTCCAGTGGTAACGCCTATGTTCACAGTAATTGAGGGAAACTTGATTAGCGAGGGCCCCAGTTCAGAGAGACTGCCAAAGCTTTAGCCTCCTTTACACTGGCAGGTTTCTTATTTCCGAACACCAGCCACTGAGAGCATGTTCTGTGCATCGCCTGGGGCAGCACAGGAACTCAGCAGCAGCCTCCTCCTACCCCAGTCTCCCCTGTGCTCAAAGAGGAATGCCTCTCCAGGCAAACCTATTGTCTGGCTTTGGGGGAAGGTGCGGTTCAAACGAAGATTTGCCTGAGTTAGGACATTATGGTTTTGCCTCTGCTTGCTAGAGGTCCCCAGACTATCGCCCAAGTGTTTTAGACTGGGGGAGTCGAGATGGCTAGCTGAGGAGACTGCCCCCAGCAAAGAGACTGACAATCTTAAACTATACAGATGTCTCCATGTCTTTATTAAACACCAAGCGGGACCCCCAAAAGCTCCGGAAACATTGTGGAGCCTGTGAGTCGGGGGCACTCCCACACTCCATGCCAAATTGCTATGAGGATTTGTAGACCATGATAGGGAAGATGGAACCACAGTCATGAGGGGGAGAGCTGGAAACAGCTGGACCTTGCTTTGCCTCCCCAGCTTCCCTGGTGCGACAGTTAAGTCACTGCCTTCAAAGTGTTATAAAAGAACACCTCAAAGCACTTGGAGTCTTTGAGGGAAGTTTTAGGTTCTCTGCATCAAACCAGGATTAGTGTACAAAGTCATTCTGATTTGTGGGCCCTGGGGACTAAAATAAGCTTGACCAAGACGACTTTGCTACCAGAATAAAAGGCTCCCTCTGTTCCCGAACAGGGCCACTCTACACTCCATGTTCCCCAGAGTTGTCATCTTGGCGCATGTCACTGTATAAATAAGCCATTCCTTTTTAGCGGCAAGAAAGCAAAGGCTCCCTAGCGAGCCAGGAGAGACGTCTCCCAGGGTACTTGTGCTTGAAATCAAACAACCAAAGACAAAGATATTAAAGATGTGTTTGACTGTTCTAGAAGGAGTTTTCGGGGAGGACGGGTGTGCTGATGTGACCCAAAAGAATCTCTCATCACCTAAAAAGATTAACCCAAGAGCATCTTGATTCCCCTTTGTCTCCTTCAAGGAAAGTGCTTGTTTAGCAAAAGAAAAATATTTAGAGGGCCGTTGGAGATCTTCCCATGATCTCTCTGAACAGTGCGAAGGGGCGCACTGTGTACAGTTCTGCCTAGAGTAACGGGGAAGATGTTTTCATTTCAATATCCCACGAGAAGCTATTAGTGCAATCGCTGTTGTCTGGGTTTTTGGTTTTTTTTTCCTCAGCTTCTTTAACGGGTGATTTGCCGCTGGAAATTGAGTTGTTTGAAAAAGAATTCCAAGGGCCAAAAGGGAGGCATGACAACTATATTCCTAGAACTTACAAGCGTGAAGTTCAAGTCTGTCTTTTTAAAGGAGATTAAGAAGGAAAGGGGGGAAAAAAAGCCAGACAAAATTATGGTCAGAGGCCAGTGGCCGCCAGAAACCAGGCTAACTTATGTAACAGGTACCCAGACCTTGGCACTATGGGTACCATGATGGAAGTGCTGTTCAGGCCATAAAGCTTAACACTTAGACAGAACCACCAGGCAAAACAAAAACAAAGACCTAATCCATCAAAGTCCACAGTTCTGGAAGCCCCCCAGAAGCACTGTCCTTGCTTTTTGGCTTCTGACATCTTATTCCCCCTACCTGAAGCTTGTCAACCCAGGTTCAACTCCGGTGCTTAAAAACTTCACTCTGAGAAAGGTTCCGAGAGCCTCAACACCAGTGTTGACACAATAGGCTACTGAAGACGTTCTATTAACTCACACCAATAGCAGAGTAGTCTTCTCTGGTGGGTACTCTACAACAGCACAGTGTAAAACCCCTACCTCCACTTCTGTTTCTCTACCACTGCTTAGCTCTGAACAGGACCCTTGAAATGGGCTAAGACTCACAGTGGTGTCCACAGTTTGTTCCTGCTCAAGCAATCTAAAAATCAAAGCTAGGACCAAAACCCTGAACTAAACTGTCACATCACACAGTCTTCCAGAGTCTAGTCTTGCTCTGTGAGCCTGCTCTGTGGTCTGGGAGTGTCCCAAGAAAACTGTGAAAGACCAGGTATTCAACACCTATTCACCCGCTACCAGGCAAAGCTTGTGGGATGTTTATTCTTGCTTGCCAGCTTGATGACATCTGGAATTAACTAAAACTCAAGTAACTGGGGAAACTGATAAGGGATTTTTCTTAATTAAATCATTCCAAGTGAGAAGACCCACCTTTAATTAGGCTCCTTTGATGGGGGGAAAGGTCTACCTTTAATCTGGGCCACATTTTCTGCAGTCATTAGACAGCCTTTGTTGAATTAACCAGACCATAACCTGTAAACCACTCTAAGAAATTAATATATTTGACTGATCTTGGACATTATAATTTTGCTACTTCTTAGTAGTGGCTCCCAGAATAACTCCCAAGTGTTTTGATTATAAATTATTGATATGTAGGATCATTTTATGAGTTCTATCCCTCTGGAGAGCCCTGACTGATTCAGCACAGTAGAGGCCTTCCTGCAGAAGTTGCTTAAAAGAACTTTATGAATATGTCTCATTGTTATCTTCCTTTTGACGAGGAGGCAATGGAGGCTCGGAAGGGCTGCTCAGCTACTCAGCTTTCCACAGGTCAGCCAGCCAGGAGTAGAATATTAACTTGAATTCATTGAACTGGAAGATACCATCAAAGCTCATGGTATTACCTTTATGTAAGGTACATCTCAGATGAAAGCAGGGCTGACACACTTGGGCATGGACACTTTGATGCCCTCTTAGAAAGCACACAGTGCTCCAAGGGCTAAGAATGTGTTGTTTTCTGTCAAAATATGTGAAGAGCCCTCAGTCCTTTACAGATGCTAACATACAGCCTGTGGAATGCATGCCAAGGATACACAGGAAGGCCACAGAGGCACTGTGACTCTATGAAATGATAGGCAAGTTTTGGTGACAAGTCCATGGGCTTCTTCTAGAGTGAGGACCTGTGGCTTTGGACTGGTTTGTAGAGACATCTCTGATTCCTGAGAGGATGAGATAATGGAGAAGGTGTGACAAGGGATGGTTACAACATCTCTCTGTCTCTCTCTCTTCCAAGAAATGAACAGGGAAGATCCTAGTCAGGTCAGAGACGGCTATTGCAGACTCAAGGACAACGAGGAGGCAGCAAGAAGCCAAGGGGGCATCTTCTTTCCGGTGTGCACATCTTGTGATCTCCAGGCTGCCTCCATTAACTCGGCAGTCTAGTCTGGCTCAGTGCCATTGGTTCATGCCACGTGCTTTCATTTTGCAGCTGGAGGGATTAAACACTGCTCCTTCTGCCTCACTTCTGGGATCAATACACAACATCGGCTAGGAGGCACTGGGTCAGGAGTGTGCCTCGCCTACTTCCTGCTCATGAAGCAGTTCAGGAAATGAGAGTGACTCCTTCCCCTTACAAACACATGTACTGTCTGGTTAGGGCTAAATGGGGAGGGAGGGTTCTAAGGGAAGTCACCTTGGGATCAATGTGTAAAAAGAGGTGGCTGATGTTCATCCCCATTCTGAGTAGCCTGATGTAAAGTGACTTTAACACCACCAGTCAAAACCGTTCACCTACCCATTAACTAACATGAAACAACATTTTAAAATATTTTAAGGGGGAAAAGACCTCTTTTTCCTGATACCAAGACTATGCTCCACGATTACTTATTCCACCAGTACTCAGGCAGAACATATTTTGGGAGCCACAGTTTTCTCTCCTTTGTATTGTCCACCATCCTGTATTTAATGATGTGGTTTTCTGGCAAAGCCACAGTATCTCCACTAGACTTAACAATGACTGTATTCTTGATCATTTATACCAAGATACCTTGGGAAGTGAGGGAGCTGACACCAGGAAAAGGTGAGAAAAAGGGGTGGTGACTTTGACAATACAAGTTCAACAGGTCAAGGGTTTTGCTCTGGCTTTCTCACCCCCAGATCCTTCCTATCAAAATAAGCACTAGACCCATGCAAGGTGCTCACTAAGATTCTCCTGAGACCCAGCAGTCACCACTAGCAGCCGGGGTGCATGGCAGAGTTCACACTCCCTTTCCTCACCAGCTAGTCACATGCCTTCTACGTCCTGTGTATGTGTGACTTCTTTGCTCTCCACAAGCTTCCAGTTCCACCCTGCTCGGATAGCCCTGACTATAACCATAACCTGACATACCTGACTGGGCAGGAGTTCAACGAGGTCACCCACGGCAGCCGTAACAGCGAGAATGGATGAACGACAGGGTTACTGTTCTTAGTGTATGTTACTCGAAGATCACTTCAAAAGGAACACAAAGCAGGTGACGGTGTCACTATCCACCAGTGCCCATGCCGCGAGAGCCATCTCAGTTCTGTGGAAAGCCTTATCCTGCCTGTCTAAGCCTAAAATGAGTCCTAGCCCAATCCTGGCCTATACTGTCCCCCTGAGACCCAGAGAACTGCTTTTTACTCAAGGCTAAATGCATGATGTCCATATTCAATGTGTTTTGTGGCCACAGTGCCTACTCTGAGGAGAAAGGAGGCCACTAAGAGAAAAGAGAGTAAACAAGAGAGTTGACATGAAGGGCAGATCTAGGCCCAATCACCTTGGTCTTCCTACTCTCCAGGCCAAGGGTCACTCACTCTGGTCTTCCCACATTGTTTGTGAGTACTAGACAAACAATTCTGGGGAGGATCCTATGACCTAGGAACCATCGCTTTGACCCAAGCTACTTTGAACTCCAAATGCAACCATGAGGCTCCCAAGAAGAACAGCATGTTCTTCAGAAGGCTAGGAGCCATAGTGGACAGTTAACATCCTAGGATAGAATGAGTTTTATTTAAAGGGAGGAGATAGAGAGGTACCCAGAGGTGCCTTCTTGAGGCTACTCAGTCTGGAGCACATAATTGCTGACCCCTAGCAACCCTTCCCTCCTCAATGTCTAATCTAAGCCTATGATCATAATAACACCTTGGGGTTAGACACAGAATGGGAGTATGGCCGTGGTGGGCCAACCTAGAGAGCAGGGCTTGAACGCTGGGCATCTTACCACTCCTGCTCAGGGGATACAGCAATAGAAGGAAGCTGATGCTGACCACAAGAGGAAGTGGTCCCCATAGTTGCCACAAGAGCAGAGTTCTTAGGTAAGGTGAGTTTGAACTTCAGGTAAATGATGACTTACATTTCATCCCCATCACTGGGGATGTATCTCCCCATCATTGCATGGTATGCACTTTTATCCTAAAAGAGTATTCATTGGCTATCTGATTTCCAGTCTACTTGGGCACCTGACATTTTTTTATTTGCTAAATATGCCCCAGAAGAGAGAAAGGTACAAACAACCCCAGGAGACTACTGACCACATAGCCCTTGGCCCGCATCATCTCAGAGCATCTGGTTTCACAAGCCCATCACAGTTCAGAGTTCTGCTACTCTGTATCTATCTCACAGGGCTAACAAGTGATTTCTGAGCCAGGCAGGCAGGAAGGATGTCCAGCTCCAGCTCCAGCTCCATATTAATTCCCAGAGAGATGAGAACTGAGCACCATATTAAAAGCCACAGTGCTCATGTTTGGCACCTTGAACTTGTATTTTTAGAACCGTAAGGATGCGGCTTGACAGACTTACTGGAATTCATCAGATTCTCCTCAGTAAATGTAAATGTGTCATTATAAAGTCACAGAATGTGAATGCACTTAAAACTGGAAAACTCCTTCATGAATACTAACAAACTCTGAAATCACAGGGAAGATGACTGCCTACAGCTATTGAAAACACCCAGTAAGCCAAGATTAAGGATTTCAGTTTTTTAAACGGTAATGATAAACTCCCATGTAATTTTGTTTAGAAAAAAACATCAATTAGCCACACAGAAAAATTAGACTTCAGATCAAACATGGAGCATTATAAACTAGTCACACAGAGCAGGAAGGAGTTTAGGAGTGAGTAGCATTGGACAGGTGGACGTGGACTGCGCTGCTATTTAAGGATGAGAGTCTCGTGTGTGTGTGTGTGTGTGTGTGTGTGTGTGTGTGTCTGTGTCTGTGTGTTTGTCTGTGTGTATCTCTGTGTGTGTCTGTGTGTGTGTGTGTCTGTGTGTGTATATGTGAGACAGAGAGTCAGAGAGAGACAAAGAGACAGACAGAGAGACAGAGAGAACGAGACTGTTCACCAGCATCAGAAATCTCAAGCTAATGAACCTATGAACTGTACACACAATACCTTGTACATTAACAATCAACTGTGTTTGCTGACACCCATCAGTTATAAACACAGGATGCTGGGGTAACCATGTCAGCTGGTTTATGTGTTCCGGATTACACCCTCCAGTTCTGAAGTCCTGCTCAAGTAAAGAGGCCTGCCGTCCCAGAATGTACCACCAAGAACATTACTGCCATCTGAGCATACAAAAACCCCTAACACACAGTACAAGGCAACATTTAAAAACTGAAAATTAAAAGGTCTAAGAAAGATGTCTTAGGGGAAAGGTCACTCCCACACACACATAGGAGTGAGTTCAAATTCATCTAGAAATTAACCAATGTAATACATTTACTATTAACCAGCATTTAAAATGGAATTTTAAAAGGAATTAAATTGAGATACCCTTTTTATCATCTATCCAATTTAGATGTTCACTGCTATCAATTTAATAAAACAATTTTCACAAAAATTTCAATAGGATCTGTGTGGGAGAAACAAAGGAAGGTATCATAAAAACATTGCTTAGCTATCTGGAAAAATAGACACAACAGGAAACATTTGAACAAACAGAAATAAGGCAAAAGGACTGAAAAGATCAGCCATGAAAATCAAGGCAAAGCCAAATATCTATAGAGTCATGGAGGACGGCCGCAGGCTGTATAGGAAGGCCAGCAGAGTAATCCAGAACTCAGGAACAGCCGTGTACACACATGGGGAAGTGAGAAAGGGAGTTGATTAACGGACAGGGTTGGCTACCATGCAGAGAAAAGTAAGAAACCACATGAGAGTTTTGATAGAAGATGTGTTTAAAAGTCTGAAGTGGGAAGGTCTTAACTGCAGAAAGGCAGGTCTCCTACCCAGCAGTAAGGAGCTGCCACTGTGAACCCTCAAATCCCAGCTTCCCAAAGGAATCCCCCAGAGTCTGGGAATCCAGTCAGCTGACATCTCCCCACATCTTGTTGGGCTGTGCTCAGTATCCCTTCTGCCTCACCTGATCACTTTGACAACCACATCCCCCACAGCTTGAAAAATCCCAGGAAAACTTAAAAAGGAGGTTTACTCCATACAGTTGAGGATTCCCAATTCTTTGAACTGTGTCAAGGTAACAGTCACGTCAGATCTAAGAGTTGCCAGATACCAGGAAGAAACCTTACCTGCTTCCTCTTTTCAGGGGGAAGTGATGGATCTCCATCCTACAAGGAAACAAAGACTGCGTTTCACTTCCTAAGAATAAACCACGCACCCGCCCAGACTCCCAACCTTCAGTTGGACCAACTGTGAGTCTAAATTCAGACTTCGCCCAGTCAGCCAGGCAGCTAGTAAGGAGAGGAAGCGAGCCCAATCACTCCTTAGAAATAACGACCACTTGGGAGGGGACCCCAGAGAATCAGCTCCAATCAAGACCAATCATGTATTTTCCAAAATGCTGTTTCTAAAAGAGAAATCTAGATGGGTCAAAATTACTTTAAGGCAGAACCTAAATTAAAATAGTATTTCATTTGGTTAAAGTTCTTTGAAATAGAATAAAAGAAATAGTGACTGACATGCACACAGACATAAATACATATACACATATGCACACACACAAACATGCATGTATGCACACACATGCATACATATCCACATCCACACAGGCACATACCTACGCACGTGCCTACACACAAACACATAGAAAGTTGCATGTGCACAAACATATCTACAAACACACATATTCATATAAACATGCACACACATACACACAGTCACACATGTGAAAACATGTAAGCACACATGTGACCACACAAGCACAGGAACACATAAGTACATATGTGAAAAACACACTCACACACTCATACATACACATGTGAACATACACAAACACACATAAAAACACATATGCCCTAAAGCTGTACCCTTACTGTGGTATCTTTTTCCAAACAGGGTTGCCTTGTCTAGCTTCAGTGAGAGAGGATACACCAACCACTCAGGAAGGGGAGGGGGAGGGAGGAGTGTCTCTGTGATGGGAGGAATGAGAGGAAGGGCAGCATTTGATATAAATAAAGTATTTAATTTTAAAAAACACATATCATTCACATAAAAACACATGGGCACACATGCATTATATGCACATATGCAAACAACTGTATATTATGGTCAGAATAATCAAGGGAAGGAAATCTAATTTGCTCAGATAAAAAACACTGAGAAATTCTAGTTCTATTACGCATTTTGACTTAGAAAAGCTAAATTCTTCTCCCATTTGTGTCTTTGGGAACATAAATATCTCAGGAGAACAAATGTTCATTAATTGAGAACTAATTAAGAACCCATTATTACTATTATTATTGTTGTTGTTTTAATAAGACAGGTTCTCTCTGTAGCCCAGGTTGGCCACAAACTCCCCATTCTCCAGTTCTAGCCTGTCATGTGCTGAGATTTCAGAAGTGTCCCACCACACCACACTAAATAAATACTCTTATATATGCATCTAGGTTACTTCCATTCAAGGAATATTCTTATTTTACTCCAGGACAGCTCAGTGATCCCAGAAAAATGATAAAATATTAACAATAGTGCCTGCACTTGATAGAAACTGCAGTCCCAGGACTTGGGAAGTGAACCCAGGAGGAACACAAGTTGAAGACCAGTATGAATCATATAATGAGTTCTAGACCAGCCTGGGACACATAACAACAGCATGCTGACAGAGGAGAGGGCTCACATCAACAGGGGAAAGCAAAGCCAGGGTGAGAGGCCTCACGGCTCCCTCAACTTCTGTCTACCTTACATCCTTAAAAGAAAAAAAACGAAAACCCCATAAGAAACCTAAGAGAAGCTCAAGTCACCAAGAATATGGTCACAACTGTAACAGATGTGTCCTAACCATGAGGACTATGCAAAAACTCCAGAGGTGATGTGGTGGATATTCTTGATTGTCAACTTGACTACATCTGGAATTAACTAAAACTCAAATGGCTAAACACACTGTACTGGCTAGTTTTGTGTCAACTTGACACAGGCTGGAGTTATCACAGAGAAAGGAGCTTTCATTGGGGAACTGCCTCCATGAGATCCAGCTGTAAGGCATTTTCTCAATTAGTGATCAAGGGGGGAGGTTCCCCTTGTGGGTGGTGCCATCTCTGGGATGGTAGTCTTGGGTTTATAAGAGAGCAGGCTGAGCAAGCCAGGGGAAGCAAGGCAGTAAAGAACATCCCTCCATGGCCTCTGCATCAGCTCCTGCTTCCTGACCTGCTTGAGTTCCAGTCCTGACTTCCTTGGTGATGAACAGCAATGTGGA
>NC_034602.1:44560262-44575686 GCF_900095145.1 Mus pahari
GATAGATAGATAGATGATAGATAGATAGATAGATAGATGATAGATAGATAGATAGATAGATAGATAGATAGATAGATAGATGATAGATAGATAGATGAAAGATAGATAGATAGATAGATAATAGATAGATAGATAGATGATAGATAGATAGATAGATAATAGATAGATAGATAGATAGATAGATAGATAGATAGATAGATAGATAGATAGATAGATATTCATTCTATAAATTCTGTCCCTCTAGAGAACTCTGACTAATATAGGTGACTTCAGCCTGTATACAGGACCTAGGAAGCCATCACGGGATAAAGAAAGCATGGTTTAAACAGCATGGTCACATGCTGTCCAGCAGACCTCTCTGCGGCGGCAAAGCAGAACAGCAGCCACAATGGAAGTTCTCAACCCTGATCACCCGGCAGCCATCAGCTCATGGGGTCTGAGCTCGCGGAACATAAAAGAACAAAGAGGACCTGAGTTGTTTTTTCCTTTATTGCCAATTAACTCAGTTAAGTTGGGCCGCCGCCATGCACACCTGGCAGCCTCTGTATTAGATTTAAGGTATGAATATTCTTTAAAATGAGAAGCAAAAGTCCATATCAATAAGTTAATAAGAAGAGGACCACAGTAAACATACATGGTCATGAGCACTTCCCTAGGTGCCAGATCCAGCATCCTGGAAGTACATATATGCAAAACAAACAGATGGCAAATGCATTTCTACTTTTCACTTTCGTTTTCTTCCATGCTTTTTGGCTTGTTCACTTGTCTGAAACAGGTTCTTAAGCCTCTTACCCACTAGGTAGCCAAGGAAGGCCTTGAAGTCCTGATCCCCCTGCCTCCACATCCCTAATGCTAGGGTTACAAGCATAGACTTAGCAAATGCTAGGGTTACAAGCATAGACTTAGCTACTGGCAAACCGTTTGTTGGATAGGGGTTACTTTCTAAGAGAGCGTGTCCAGAGCCTCCACAGTGTCACTTACAATCAGCTCCCGATACTTCTTCTTCAGGGACTGATGTCGTTCTCGCAGCTGATTGGCCATGAGCTTGTACTGGTCCCTCTCCTGCTGGCAGGTGTCCAGCTCCTTGGAGAGGATCAGCAGAGCCTCCTTCTTGCTCTCCAGCTTCCGTTTACACACCAGGTACTGCAGAACACATGGTCACTGGTTAGAAATGGCAGGCGGGCTTCTACACACACACACACACACACACACACACACCCCACCCCACCCTGAGTGCACCGAGCTCCAAGCTCTCTCCTTAGTCATGGTTAGGGATCACACACTACCCTAAGGAGAAACCCTAGGCTTGGCTGGCACACGGTTCTCAGGAGACAAAACCAAACCTTACCTGTCCATGAGCTTTCACAAACTGGGACAGATACGTTAAGTCATTTGCAAGTGAGTTCAAAAGTAGAACTGTAAGCCAGCAAGATGCCTCAGTAGATTAAAGCACTTGCCAGAAAACCCTGGTGACCTGAGTCACCTAAGCCCATAATACAATGAGAGAACCAATTCCCAACTTCATCCTCTGACTTCTACACATAGGCTGTGGCAGACACACACCATACACATGTACACACACACATGATAATAATAAAGTAAAACTATATTTTAAAATTACATCTATGAATAAATACATCTCTAGATCCCAGGCTTATCTAATATGGCATATGTTTCTGGATAAGGTCACATAAAATTTTATTAAAATTGTATAAAGTGATATACATAAAGGTGTTTAATGAAAAATATTAATAAATATGAATAATAAATATTGATAGGAATGATCTCTCCTTAGTAATTTCTTTTCCTCAAATATTAAAATTTGTCCTATGCTCTTTTTTTTTCTAAATTTTTGAGGATAGGTCCGTATGCTATTGATCACAAAAATGCACCCCAAATATTGTGAAAAATCATTTAATTGAACCACAAATCACTTCGCACAATCATTCCCACTCACGAAACCCAGCAGCCATTTCCCCTGGAGAATTTCTTCACTGACTGTACTGTAAAACCTCTGATCTCTACTGATCTGTGAAACTTCTTCTAGGATCACAGACACCCATCCATCACCAAAGACCAATTCAAGGAGTTAAGTAATTTTTGCCATACTCTATATTCTCCCCGGAACAGCCAGGCCCCTGGCTGGGACTCCAGCCTTCAAGCAATGGTATCTCTGAACCTCTACTTCTCCCTCCTGCCCTGCTCCGGGAATGAAGCTCCGCCACAGTCCTACTGTAGTGGCCCGTGTAAGCCCGGAGAAGAGTCTGGTTTGGCTGGATAGATCACACTGCCTGGCGTTCTTCACGTATGTGAAATGTGGCACTAAATACCTTTTGAATTTTCCCCATAAAAGACCAAATTCAGAGCATTCATGAAAACAATTTATAGTTTCATTATACACCCTGACACGAGCGCTTTGTCATTGTGGACGTTCACACAAAGCAGAGCGAGAACCGACTCTCCCATACCGTTTGAGCCAATGCTCTTTATAGACAAAAAGCATTACTCATATATAGTGCTTGCTCAGAACTGACTTTGTTAAGTTCAATTTCAAATAAATGAAAGGGGGGAGAAAAGAGAGTCTTGCACATTAGCACATTTTTTTTCTTAAAAAAAAAAAAAGTAATTGCTTAGTTTCAAAAACAAAGAGGGAAGAAAAGCCATTCTGAGGCAGATTTGTGTTCTGAGAGAGGACACTTCACCTTGGTGGAATTCTATTCCCCACACTAACAAGATTGGAATCCTGCCTTAAAACGCTCTGGATTTTAAGACTGACATTGTCTGCAGGATGGCAAAATGGTTCTGTTGCCACAGTGATTTCTTGAGAGTCAAATCCCCAACAAGTAAATACCAGAGGTGAGTGGCTTGAAACACTGAGCAGCAGTCTCCTGAGGGAGACATTGAGATTTCACAGGGGAAAGCATCATTACACACCACTTAACCCATCTGCCCTTCTCTCATCTTTCCCCACAGTCAGCAGTCCCCATCACCGGGGCTTTGGGTGTGGATGACAATAAGACTGCATTGATGGGATTCATACCTGCGGACCCAAAGATGTCCAGGGGGGAAGAAAATCTCAATTGTGTCAAGGAGGGGACCCTAAAGGCTGACCTTGCCTAACCTTCAACTGGGAAAGCAGGAATTCAGGTTCCCTGCCCTTGAATGATCCAAAACAAAAGTCATTTCTCTCCCAAGGCATGGTCCAGCTTAGAGGAAATGAAAGGCAGTAGAAAAGTCTGGCTCCAGGTTCTTCTGGAACCTGGGAGACACCAGACACAGAAGCCTTGATAAGCCACAGTGGCTCAGAGTTTGAGAAGCAGAGATCTACGGTTTGCCCCTAAGCACACAGGAGAGGTGACAGTTATAAACTCCATCACTAAGAGCTAGGCTCGGAGGACATCACAGAAGAGGGGGCAGGAGGAGCCGGATGATGGGGAGGAGCACTGTCAGTGCTGAGGCGGCCACCACATTGTGGACTCCCCCCTGTGAAGGTTACCTGCACGAGCTCTGATCAGCAAGATCCATCAACATTCCAGCGGGCAACACTAACTGGACTCACTGATTTACAAAAATGAAAACTGGACATGAAGACCTGAAGGTGGGAAGAGGACATGTTGAGGAGGGTCTGGGGGACAGGTGACAGAGGACTTAGGGTAGATGGAATTATTTTACAATATATATATATATACTATATATGTATATATATGTAAAATTTTTATAATATATAAATATATGCCATATATATTGTATATACTATAGTATAGTATCTATTTTATAATAAATTGTATTAATTATAATTATTTATCACTAATATATTAATAATATGGAAATTTACATGTAATATATATGTACTTAAAAAAAGCAGAGGCAGTCTGTACAGAAAGTGAAGCCACACTGAGAAAACGTTGGGCCTAGAAAGTGACCACTCAGCCATCTGTCCTTTCTTATTCTCACCCTAGTCTAGAGAACTGGTTGTCAAGAACTTTAGCCCATGTTATTTGTTTTTATCAGCAGGATAATCCTTAGGCTGAAGTCTCTTTATAAAACAGCCCGAAGTGGATCTGAGCACAGAGCTAACAGAGTGAAGATTTGTCTTAACGTTTTCATCCACAGGTGGCACTGAGGATCCAAAAGCAAAATGCTGGTGGTTCAAGGATGCACAGGTTTAACTGGTATGGGAAGACCCCGGGGATACTGGTATGTGTGCATGGAGACTGGATACCAAACAGAAGTGTGCAAGCATTCATTGTTCTCTCTTCCTGACTGTAGATACAAAGTGAGCCGCAAGCTCCTGCTGCCTTGATTTCCCCGCTATGATGGACTATGCCCTGAACTGCAAGCTAAAAGTGGCCCTTTCTCCCCTAAGTTGCTTTTGTCTGGGTACTTTATCACAGCAACAGAAGAGAAACTAAGCCAGTCGCCTTGTCTGATCTTCCTGTCCCTTCAGTATTGTGACTTGGTCTTGAGCTATACTTGGTCTTAAAGACTGGTGACTTTTCAGCATCTCCTCTGTGACATCAGAAACTTCATCTTATTTATTCCAGATTTCCAGTGCTGAAAAAAAAATGCATGGTACACAGCAGATGTTCAATACACGCATTTAGATGTGTGTATGAACATACACATGTGTAAAGTAGAGCACTGTATTGAGATAATGTATTGATGTTTCCCCTTTGTTCTATTATGTGCACATACATAACACATATAGAATGAGAAGATGAGAATGTGTGTACATAGACATTACTCACATGGATGAAGAGTAAACCTTCACATGTCATCTGGAGCTTCCTCAGACTTTGTGGCATACGAGGTACTGCTCCCACGTTACAGGGTCCCTGACTCTTTTGAGGACAGACTTTAAGCATCTCCTAGAGTAGGCTCCTTGTTGTACAAACACTGAATCTGAGGCTCAGCATAATGACTAGTTAAAGCTAGGGTGTACACTGTGAATTTGTGTCACTCCAAGTTCAGGACTCTTTCTGGCCAGCAAATGACTTCAAGTTCTTGGCAAGTAAGGAAAAAATATGAATTTAGAATAATACCTGAGAGCTTTGTTATGATCACAGTAGGCAGATGATGGTGATGATTGTGATAAATCATGTGAGAATATTTATGACTAGTCACTACTGTGCCCTGGTCATTACTAGGGGGGATAGGACCTTCTCACTAAGGGACAATGCAGGATACCGTCACAGTGGAAATCCTGACAGAGGGGCCAGCATGCCAGAGCTCATGTTTTAGTTTTGCTACTTCCTACCTATATGGTCAGGCAGTTCACCGCTTTGTACCCTAAGCCTCCCTGTTTATCAAATGCCTTCGCAGGGTTGGGATGAGAGTGTAAAAAGCTAGCATTTGTAAGACATCTAACGTATTAGCTATAATTGCCATGACTTCCACTCAGATCACTTAGGCTGAGACAAGTGGAGAAAGCTTGGAAGTGAAGGTGTTCACTGGAGGAGGGAGTGACCCGTGACGTGGAGCCTGTGGGGTCCAGGAGAGGGGCACACATTCCTGCCACATGGAGCCTGTGGGTCCAAGAGAGGGGCACATATTCCTGCCATGGGGTGGAGGATACTGTGATAGGCAACAGAAAGCACAGAGGTATCCTCATGGTAGAGGAGTAACGGTATGGGGGCTTCCTAACTGGGGTTGACCAATGAGTGCCCAGGATGGGGCTGGCAAGGGGTAGTATGTGGGGTGAAGGTGGAGAGATGAATGAGGCCTAAGAAGTGTACATTTGGCTGAGCAGTTCAGACTCTCTACTCCCAGGAGTGAGGAGCCCAGGGTCTCTAACTAGGGGAAGATCATTCAGAGTCTTCTCATGGGGAAAAAAAAATGTTATCCCACCATCAGAGGTGGTAAGTCACATCAGCATGGGCACAACTTGCCATGCATCCCACAATGGAAGGAAAAGGCATTGGGGCTTAGAACATTAACGCCATTGCTCTCTGCTGTGTGAGCTGCCCCAGCAGGCCTCCAGAAAACACTGGCTCTGCTGTTTCTTAACATAGCCTGTCCTCACCTTGTCTAAGACAATATGGTTAGACAGGGCGCTTTCCAGTCCCCCAGACACAAGACACACATCAATTTAGGTTCAGCCACAGAATCTGAGATGGAGGATCTTATTAGTGGATCCGTGAGTCATGCGACTGCTCCACCACACTACAAAGGCTGTGAGCAGGACAAACTCCACTCTCCGGCCGCGTGGATGGAGCCAGGAAACCCACCTTTAATCTCTTATTCCTTCACTGTTGATCTTCAGTCATGTAATAACTCTGTTGACCAAGTTCACAGCTGGAATAGGGACAGTGGATTTTTCACTTTCTTTCTGATTTCAGGAAAAGGGGGATTTGATTTATTTTCAAGAAAAGAAAAGAGACAAATGCATTGTTTGGTTTTTTGGGGTTTTTTTGTTTTGTTTTGTTTCGATTTTTAGTGTTTGCCATGTGTCTAGCATTGCTAGAGGCACTAAGGACTGGACCTTATCTGATTGTAATAGTAACAGCATTCACCACTGTGGTGAGCTCCCTGTCTCCCATTCTGTGCTGAGTGCCATATTAGAAATACCCTACTTGTTCTCTGTGATGGGTCTCTCTAACAGACAGTGAGATTAGCCCCCTTTTCAGAGATGCGGACTTGGAGTCCAAAGAGGTCAGTTATCTAATGATCTCAAAGGCAGGGGGCAGAGTTGTACTGTTATCTGCACACAGAAATCAGGATGCTTTAGTGGGAAGCAAGAGTGAGCATTCTGACATAGGAATGTACCGGAAGACTATTGGCTCTACAAACCTGACTAGTGGAGAGACTTAGACTAGGGGGAGAGGAAGAGGGAGGGATCTGCAGACACTGAGGGCAAGGCCCAGACCACCCACCACCAGGTACCACTGCAGCAGGACTTGGGTTGGAAACCGCCCAAGAGATGAGCTGAGTTCCAGTGTTTCCATCTTTGTGGTTCAGTGGTAACTTCAGGGCCTTTGTCTACAGTCCTGTGGTAGACAGACAGGTCAAAGACCATTATCTCGAAGTAAAGGAGCTATGAGAAGTAGAAATGAATGCTGAGAATTGATAAAATGGCCCACTCAGGGGTGATCCATTTTACTTACTCTTTCCAAACCTTGCAAAGGTTCTGGAACCTTCTTGTGTAGCTCATGAAGAGAGTTTGAAAAATAAATGGCGGGTATTTGCTAACAATTCCTTTTAATGCCATTGACTCTTGAGCTGCTGTGGATCGGGGCAGAAGCAAGTGTCCCCCGATGACAGTTGTGAACTGGCAAGACTCCCGCAGCTGCAGGTAGTTCCATGCCTACCAGCTGGAAAAAAGGAAAATACCACACACCAAGTAGTCCAGGCAATTCAGGAAATGCGCATGGAATGAACTCCATAAAATATGCCCTGTTTCTGGCATGTATACTAGATATCGTGAAATATTTTTATTATCCACTCAAAAATAGATTTCTTTTGAATTGCATTTCAATTACTTTTTTGAAGCTGAGCTTGTAACTCATGTGTGATGTTAATTCCCACCCACAAGTAAAGGTAGCCCGGTACTCATCACCGTAAGAACCCAATCCCACAGTTTGGGCCGTTGAGCGCCTTTTATCTACCCATTTCCTGTTATCTGCAATAAAGCAAATCATAATTGCTACAAGGAAGACCATAATAATTAAACGACTATCTGACATACTGCATTAGGATTTGGACAGCTTTATGACTGGCTAACTGCTGCCGAGAGAGGAGGTACCTCAGTGTCAGGGGACTACGTCTGCCAAGTGACCCTTTCTACTGAATAGTGACTCTCGGTCCTTAGTGATTTTTAGTGAAGAAATCAAGCTGGCTTTCCTCGGCTACGCAAGGGCATACCTGCTACCCTAAGAAGGCAGAGAGCACACACCGCTAAGGGTCATGAGCAGGAACAGTCCAGACGTTTGTTTCCTGCAATCTTACTCTACTTAGAGGTACTTCCTCACCTAGACCTGTAGTTGGATATTAAATATCCCTCAAGAGCCCATGTACCGAAGGCTTTCTTCCTGGTGTAGCAATATTAGAAGGCTGTGGATCCTTTAAGAGGCAGGATCCACATGAGGTGAGTAGCTCCGCTCCAACACACACTCCTTACCATCATGGACCGTCTCGTCCTAAAGCTCAAAAGCGATGGGGCCAACTGCCCACAGACATAAGTCTTCAAAATGCCAAGAAAAACCTTTCTCTTCAAAATTCTCTCAGGTATTTACGACAGGGATGGAAAGCTGGCAACACTCGGCTACCCTCTGCCTTCCATTCTGTTGTTAGTGCCCTTTCTCCCCTGCCCCATCCCCTTCAGTATCCCCTCCTCCCTACCCAACTAGAAGCACCGAGTAAACAGCACCTTCTTCAACTCCAATAAACCACCTCTTTGTTCTGAAACCGCTTCTTGGCTCTGCCCTATGATGTCCGGGCAGACTCGTACCATAGCCTCTTCTGCATTCCCGACCTGCCAAGTTCAATCCTAGACCCTTCTCCTTCCACCACATGAAACCCAGGGATCTACATCAGATCCTCAGGCTTCATGGCACCTTTACCCACAGAGCATCTTAATGGCTCTCCTACCATTCCCCAAAGCCCCTCTAAATGCTTAAGTGACTGTCACACCACAGCCCCTCAGTATTTAGCCATAGTCTGCTTCTGACATGACTGCAGCTGCTCTCTCAACTGCCTACCGTGTTCTCATTCAAGCCTCCTGCTATTACCCACCCCCACCCAACACACACACACACACACACACACACACACACACACACACACACACTTACTTTTCTATCTAAGTTTATCCAGTGCTGAGGAAGGCATCCTGACCTGAAAGCCTCTTTAACCCCAAGTAGAGGAAGAGTGGCTCCTGGTTGGCTGTACAGCATTCTGAATGTGCCTCAATAAGAGAGAAAAGTGTGCGTGCATATGTGCATGTATGCATGTGTGCATGCATGCATGCATGCGCATGTGTGTGTGTGCCACACATATGCATCCTGTGACACAATGCCTGCCCACTTCCCTACTCTATGTCTTTGAAACAGATATGCAGGTACATCTTGTTATTCACCACTCCACTTAAGCAAAACTTTTGGGGAATTTTACATTACTCCCCCCCCCCCAAGCTACTGCAGTTCAACCAGGCTTTCCACATACAATATTGCATCCCCGAAGGCAAGCACAGCCTCTACTCCACAGTGAAAGCCCAGAACAGGTTAAATGAGATATAACTTACAGAGATGTAACTCCGGTCCCCAGTAAGTCAATGCACACACACTTCCATATATAGAGCTATGCATTTAGTGTTAGCTTACATATTTTAGTAATATAGCCTACCTATAATATGATATGATATGATAGTCTACCTTAATCTCTACCAGGCATGTCCAACCCACGACTCACAGGCCCCATGTAGCCAAATGTGACTATGAAGCCAGTATGAAATCATAAACTTAAGATTTTTGTGGGAATTATTTTATGGGAATGTTTTGTGATTTTTATTTTGTTTTATTTTATTATTTTTTTGCTTGTAACACAATTGTTCAGTTCTGAAAGGTGAACTTTGTAGATGACAACATCATATTGCAAGGTCAAAAGGCCACTCACTCATGAAGATTTTTTTTATGTTCCAGGGGGAAATGTACAGTTCTACAAACAAGAGTGTATGTGTGGAGAGAGTGTGGAAGAATCCCTACAGTCATCAAAATGGGATTGGTGCTCTGATCTTTGACCATGTAACACAAGTGCTTCTGTTTATTTGGGGCGTACTGTCCCATCCCCACGCTAAGCCTGAAGATTTGCCAAATGGGCACTCATGACCCTCCCTTAGAGAGACACAAATGTGTCCTTAACTTCTTAAAGATATGATTGGGCATCTAGTGTAAAACACCATGTTGGGCAGCCTCAGTGTCCTGCACTTAATTAGCTCACATCTCTCCCTGCAGAATCCTAGCCTCCCCTGTTCCCGCCTCAAACCTCAAGTGCAAGCTTTTCCTTCCCACTGTGCCCATCCTCCATGGGTGTACCTCTCAGAGCATGTACCCTCTACTATGATGGCGTTCTCCTCTGTAACTTTTAGCTAACAACAAACAATCCAGCATTCCTACGTCGGTGGCTTAATGATTCTAATGGTGTCCTGGAAGATGACTTTTTTTTATGATCCGTCTTCTTCAGGCTCGCCGTCCTGTTTCCCCCTCCTTGGGATTACTTTCGACAGGCAAACTTTGATTATTTGAATCCCGCAGGGGATGTGCTGGAATTTAAGTTAAGTGAGATTTCAGGTAATTGGAAGAGTTTATAACGTGAACCGCAGTAGCTGGGGGGTATGTAAAATTCGCCGACAGTCTTGCTTAACTGGAGTGGTGAATAACGAGATGTGCCTGCCTATCTGTTCCAACCCTTCTCTTGCTGCTTCTCTTTGCTCCCACCATCTAAGGTACCACGCCTCCACTCATACTCCCCACTCCCAGCTTCCTTTGGGCCTGGAAAAGCTGGGTAGGGACACCAGGGAAGAAGGCTGCTCTCTTCCGCTGCTGGCCACAGTGCACCAGGACATCCCTCTTCCTTTGCTGAATATAGCACATTTTTGTCAAACTCACCGCCTCCCTAGACTAATGCTGCTGTCACCAGTGTAAGGATAATCCGACCTTGCCTGAGGCCATGATGTTGCCTGCCAGTGGGGTGTGCAGCTCCAGTTTATTACAGAGATCAAATGCTCAGGAGACAGCACTGCGATCACTCATGCAGCCAGCAGAGGCTCTCTCATCCCCATGCAGGTTGCTGGATGGGGATCTAGAGCACTCTGGATTTAAGGGCAGCCTGTGTTCACGTATCACTTTGCATACTACATTATGCATCAGTCACACACAGATTGGAAGACGGTATGTTCTGGCTATCTCCACCTAGGAGAAAGATTCAGTTCAGCTCTTCAGGGCTGAGCAGCATCAAAAAGGCAGCAGAATGTGTGGCATGGGTTAGTCAGACTGACTTCAAAAGCTGGTGAACTACAGTGGCTCAGCTTCCCCTAGAATGAGAAAGAGATCATAAAAAAGACCCCGGGCCACTGGTAGTGGTGCGTGCCTGTCATGCCAGCACTTGGGAAGCTGAATAAAACAGCTTCTAAGTAAGAACTTGGGCCATATAGAAGGACGATATCCAGACAGTGTTGGAGGGCTAGAATGTAGCTCAGTGGTGAAGTATATGCCTAGTACATAAATAAGTACGATAGATAGATAGATAGATAGATAGATAGATAGATAGATAGATAGATAGATAGATGATAGATAGATAGATAAATAGATAATACATACATACATACATACATACATACATACATACAGAGGGGGAGAGAGAGATGGATAGATAGATAGATAGATAGATAGATAAGGCCTTAACACTTCTGCTGGCAGGGCTAAAATGCCCCTTTGACAACTCTAACATCTCCTAACTTCTCAGACATGCTCCCAACAGGACAAGCCAGAGGGGACCCAGGGCTGTTTTCTACTTCAGAAAGGAAGTCTCCGCTTCCTGAGAGAGCTGAGCTACAGTCCCATCAGGACTCCTTCTGCCTCCCAGGCAGCTGTTGACAAAAAGGAACCCAGGATGTGCCAACATGAAGGCATCATTTTTGTTGCCAAGTTGTATTCTGGGGTTGGGAACACCATGTGGGTTTCGTGGCTATCAACACACACACACACACACACACACACACACACACACACACACACACACCAAGGAGCTACTCTCCAAACACAGTGCTTGAGTTTTTCCCTCCTGTACATAATATCTATGGTCTTTATCATTCTAGAGGCTGGTACCCACATATAACATGCATCCATCATTGCATCCTTGCATGCATCCATCATTGATCAACATCCATCCCCTCTATGGTAGAAAGGGGATGGGGCACAAAGGGTTAGTTTTTAAGGAAGCCAGAACACCAGCAAAACATTATAGCTTGTCAGAGCCAAAGTGAGATTTGAATGCAGGTTTGGCCTGGCTCTTGGGCTACACCATCCCATCTCACTCACAGGAGGGTCACAAGGATTCCATAAAACAATTCCCCTAAAATAAAGTATTGAAACTCTAATCACCAGCCATCTTCCTTTGATAGTACCGGGGATCCAGCTGCCGATTTCCACGTGCTAAACAGGCAAAGCTACGCGCTGGCACCTGAGTCGCTTCCACGACTCCTAACAGTACACATTCTGTCATCACAGTAATCAAGAGGATTGCATCCGAACCAAAAGAGAGAAACAGTCTTCCTCCTTAGGTTTGACAGCAAACTCCACCTTTCAGTATCTCCTGCTGGGCTGAACAGTCCCATGAGTGGACCAGAGCACTGGAGACAGACCCTGTGTGGAAGCCCCACCCCCACCCCTGCTCTCATCCACCCATACTGGTGCCAGGTGCATATCCTCTAAAGCAAGGAGGTGCTCCATCGCTGTCTGCCCTACATGCGGGCACCCGCAGCCTCGAGATCCTTCAAATCAACCATGCAAATCCTTACCGCTTTAATTACCCAAGTAAGTAGAGCTCTTGCCACCATCTGCCAGGATTCCAACCAATCGTGATCATTACAGTCGTTTTCTCTGGTTGAGAACCTCATAGACATCCCTAAAGGGCCACTTGGGCCCTGAATTTCCGCCTGCAGGATGAAGGTGTCCCCAGCCGCCGCAGCCCGAGGCGGGGAGCTGTTTGCTCCCTCGCTCCGCACTCCACTCAGCTCTTCCAGAGCATTGCTAATTTGCTCTCGCCCCTCATCTTCACAGTGCTTATTTTCTTTCCACTATCTCCAGGCATGACTGATTAGGGAGAAATTTTCCTCAACAAGAGCTGTCAGTTGAGAACCAGCCCACAGCAAAAATTCAGGTGGAGACTCATTCTGGGACTTGGGGTGGGGATTCAAACCACGGGAGTTTTCGGAGGACAAGCTGAAGTATAAAGACCTGTTACAAGGGAGTCCATCTATTTCTGTGGCTGCCTACCATGCACACGGATTCCTTATGTTAACAAAGGGTCCCCGTGGGCGGCCCGAGACTATGGCTTTTCAGGAAGATGGAAAATGCTCACTGGCAACAAATCACCAGTGGAACTCAAACCAACACGAGGCACAATTTTGTTTCCACCACAGTCTGTTTATCCCCCACCATCACCACCTCAGTCACTGCCATTAATCAAAATAGCATTTAGACGACAATGCCGCATATATAGCCTGAAGACCTGACACTTGCCGAAAGCATTTCTGACACAGCATTCGGATGTCATTGAGGCAGGTCACATCAAGATTGGCACATTTCTCTATTAGTAAAGAGATTCAACATCATCAGGATATCAAATAGACTGCTGATCCAGTGACCAGACTGGCCATATCTAAAGGAGATGAAATGCACAGGTGGAGAGACCTCAATGGACACAGCAGTGGTAAATAATAGCAAGTAAGGCCCTGGACTTGAGGGTCTTATGCCGCTGGATACTAATCCTGACCCTTCAACCTTAGCCGAATGATCTCAGCAAGGAAATGCATCTCTTGCTGATCCTAAGGCCTTCTGTCTATAAAATGGAGACCACGATTGCCTATGACTGTTAGAGATTAAATGAGATTATGAAAACTGCTGCTTCGCCTGGTATCGGACACCTGACCATTTACTAAGAGATGGTCCTCTTTTTCCTTCCTCCTCCCCCTCCTTCTCTTTCAAGAGATGTGTTTCACTTTAACTTGTGTTTATGTGTCTGTGTGTTTCTATATGTGTGTGTGTGTGTGTGTGTGTGTGTGTGTGTGTGTGTGCAGGTGCCCTCAGAGGCCAGAAGAGTGTGGGTCCTCAGGAGCTGGAGTTACAGACTCCTATACAGGAGTGAGTGTGGTCCTCAGGAGGAGCAGTCAGTGCTCTGAACAGCTGAGCCAGTACTGCAGCCCCTCTCCTCAGGACCAGTGACTAACCATCAGAACCGGTTGACTGTGACAAGGTACAAAGACTGTTTTAAATGAGTGCTTGACCTAGAACTATCATAGCCATGACAGACGGGGTTCTAGGTGCTGGACTCCTAGACACTCATGTGAGGACCTATGAACTAGCTAATGTGATTGGCCCATAAGTATACAATGTAGCAGACAACAGGATAGAAGCAGAATTGTTCTCTAGAATTCCCTAGGCAACATGTTAAAGGGGGTGACACTTTTCTCCTCATGCTCTCCCCCTTCCTGCAGCACGTTGGTGCATGGAATGGACAGCCTTCAAGCCACCACACCAGTGCAAACTGCACTTGAAGGTGGAAGGCAGCAATACCTTCCTGACTTACGCAGTGCAGCAGTGTGCACAGGTGACTGACATTGGAGACCTCAATGTCTCAAGTGAGGAATTGAGTTCCCCCTAAAACTCTGTGTCACCGCTGACAGCTGACATGGGTTGTCCATGACACCAAAGTGTGTGAGTATTCTAGTGAGTTCTTAACAGAGTTTAAGTATACACTCATTTCCCTTCTGGTACCATAAGGCAAAAGGTGAAGAGATGGCTCAGCAGTTCCAAGTTCTTGCAGCTCTTCCAGAAGAGCCATGGTAAGTTCCCAGCACCCACACTGGGCAACTCCAAACCATCTGCAACTCCGACTCCAGGGGATCTGACACTCTATTTCTGGCCTTTCTGCAAACATAAGAGGCATATAGAGAGAGACAGCCAGCCAAACAAACACATAAATAAAAATGAAGTAAATTAAAAGTATATTTTCTAAACTTAAGGACTCAATATAGTAGACTACCTGGCTCACTCCCTCATTTTCTTTTTCTTTTCATTAATTAATTTATGTATTCAATTTACATCCTGATCACAGCCACCCTTCCTCCTGGTCCCCTCCCCCTGCACAGCCCCTCCTTCATCCCCTTCTCCTCTGAGAAGGGGGAGTCCCTCCTCCCCACCTCCAGGGTTATCAATCAATTAACCCTAGCACATCAAGTCACTGCAGCAGGACTAGGCACACCCTCTCCCACTGAGGCCCAGTGAGGGGACCTGGACATCTCATCTTCATTGGTATATTTATTCACACATTTCCTAAGGCGAGGCAGAGTTGGAAAAGCCTGGGGTTCAAATCCCAGCTCCTGCATTACACACACATTCCTGTCTCAACCCTCAGTGATTGACAGTGGTGGATAAGTCACAGGCTGACAGCATCTGCAGCTTTTGCTCAGGACTGCATGAGTGGCAGCATGTAGGCAGGGCATGGATCACCTTGGATGCCTCTTCTCTCTCAGAGATTTCTCTTTTATGTTCTAAACGATATTCTTGCTTGTTTGCTTTTGCATAATTATTCTCTGTGTAAGAGTAGTTAGCTGAGGCTGGTGAGATGGCTCAGTGGGTAAGAGCACCCGACTGCTCTTCCGAAGGTCTGGAGTTCAAATCCCAGCAACCACATGGTGGCTCACAACCAT
>NC_034602.1:44575831-44586612 GCF_900095145.1 Mus pahari
GTGCTCATGGAGGCTAAAAGAGGGCATTGAACCCTTAGAACTGGAGTTATAGGTGGTTGTGTGCCACCATATGTGTACTGGAAATTGAACCCAGATCCTCTGGAAAAGCAGCAAGCACCATTAACCTCTGAGCCATCATTCTAACCCCCTCTTCTAGAATTTTCTAAGAAAAAGTGAAGAATCAAGAAGCGCAAGCATCCTGGAACTCGCTGCCCTATAAACACCAGCATGTAGTTACTGTGCTAGAGTATCAGTGGGGTTGCTCTGGGAAAAAACGTGTTTGCCACACCCAGCTTACTCTTGTGACTGCACACTTTACTCAGGTGACGCTTCTTAACCCTTGGCGTATAAACAGACTGATGCTCTGAATAAAGTTGCATATTGCATGACACTCTAGTCTGCCTCACTTTTTTAGGCCTCCCTCTCCAAGGTTCACACTGCCAAATAGAGTGGTTAGCACATGGATGCAAGCACATGTAAAACTGCATTCATCTGGCCACCTAAAATGTGTGCTTTCACTGCCTGCAGGTTAGGCTTCATGCAGATAAAAAAATAAAGCAGCATACACTACTGACTCATTTTGTAGAAATGAGAACATAAGGAATGAGAGATTACACATATATTAACAGCAGTCAAGTCTAGGTAAATTAAAGATTTTCTTTCCCCATTTCTTAAACATATCCATATTTGCTAAATGTGAAATGTACAGAAAATTTAAATTACTCAATATTAAAGTTAAAACCCATCATTACCTACACTATTTAGTATGCCTATATAATAGCTTTAGCTGCTCACTTTTCTTTTCAGTTTCTTCCTCATTCAAAAATTTAGACCATCATGCCAAGCCTTCCCTATTGCCCAAGGACATTGCCTGACCAGAAAGAGGAGGCAAGCCCAAGGTGGGGACGTAAACCGTAAGAATCATTGGGTCAACTGGTATACCTGCCTCTAGCCCATCCCAGTAGAGAAGGTGTTTTAATGCCACCTTTTGGAAATAGTCACAACTACAGGGCTACTGACCCCATTGCTGCTATTTCTAGCATATGTGGAGTTCAGGTAGGAATCTTCAGCCAAAACCCAAAGTCTTGCTCTTTTAGATCAGGTTTTGGGGGTTAGGCCTAAATGAAATGGGAGCCAATATGAGGAATGATAATTTTCAGAGGTCTGAAAGTAAGGATAGAGGGCCTTGAACCTAAGGCTTCTAGCACAAGTCCCTGGTTTCATGGGAAACCATGTGATTTGAAGTTGACATTTCTGCTCCCAGTTCTTGCTGAGTAACCACAAAACAGGTACTGAATAAACACTCAGAATTCCAATTTCTTTCTCTGTAAAGTGATGCGTGCTCAGTCTAGCCACCAAGGTGGCTACGGGGAGAATGCCCTTTGGGATTGTGCATCCTGACTTTTGGGAAAGCACGTAGAAAATAGTCAATATCTTTAAATAAGAGTTGAAGAAAAATAGATGTAAGGAATTATTCTGTTAATATTTTGCAGGATGAGATGATGGTCACAGTGACCAAAGACACTAAAGAGACATCTCAACAGTTAGGAGCACTTGCCACTTTTCTAGAGGACCCAGGTTCAGTCTCCCATACTCACAGAAGGTGCCCCATAAGCATCTGTAACTCCAGCTCCAGGGGATCTGAAACCTTCTTCTAGCCTCCACAGGTGTGTGCCCAACTCCCCCCCAACCCCCCCCCACACACACAAATGAAAAAGAAAAAATAAAATGAATATTTTTCAAAAAAAGAAATTGTGGCACTTCATTGCAGATGAGTCAAGTCTAGGTGGTAAATGGTCTTTGGGGTAAGCTAATTCTAGTCAAGAGCAGAAGAAAAGCCTGGTAACCAACCGCTCAGGAGCAGGTCAGATCCCATTATAACATAGCTCTTTATAACCAAATGATTTCCCACCCACCGCCTCCACCTGCCTTTTTCTAGCAATATCTCTATACAGTAAAATCTCAGCATGGAAAGAATGAAAGGGAAGAAATGGGGAGGAAGGAAGTGAGGTAGAGTAACCTCATACATCAGAGAGCTTATTAAAAGGTGATTTTTACTTACTGCCTCCGAGAGATCACAAATTATAGTTTGAAAGTCAGAAGCTCTGTGGGATAAAAATGGATAGAAGAAGACTTGGAGGAAAAAAAAAAAAAAACAGACCATCATGTTGTCCTTATAAAAAATATGATGTCCTTATTTTGATTCAGTGGTTTTTCAGTTCAAGTGTTAACGACAAACCATTCAGAGTGTCATCTCGTCTAAATGTGTCCATTGTGGACCAGACACTGAGAGGGGCCCAGTGGAGAGTGAGCAATGAATCAGCTTTGTCCTCACCTGAAAATCTCCCCAGGCTGAAGGAAACTTAAGAATCCCCACTTAATCCTCTTTGGGGAGAGGGGAAAGTCACCCCGGCAGTTAGCCAAGAGCAAGTTTGCCTAAACGGATGCTTTGGAATGGCAGGCAGGAAGACACCTTTAGCAGTGACACAAGGCACTGATGGCTGAGCCTTGAAAAGCAAATAACAGAAAAGCAGTGTACAAGAGTTCCAGGCAGAATCCTGGACCTGTGGAAAGGTCAGGTACGGGGAACCAGGCTTTGCACAGAACCGGAAGTGGATCTGTTCACCAGAAATGCTGGACGTGTGGAAAGAGAAACATACTATAGACTCGATCCACTTTGGTTTAGATGAAAGTAAGAACTGCCTTAAGTGGCAGCAGAGTTTGGGCCAAAGTGAGAGTCAATAAGGAGTTTCGGAGGTTCTCTAAGCAAGGGAAAGTCATGGTCAGGATTCTTGTGAGTACTTGAGCTGGCAGTCATGGCTGAAATAGAAAAGGTGGAAGAGACTTGGGTACAGGAAGGCTGACGACACGTCTAAAGCAGTCCTGGAAAGAGGTCATGGCTACTTCTCTGTGAACAAGCACCGTGCCTTTCTCCTAAGCACTAAACTTGACTTCACTCAGCAAAGCAGGAAGCCAGAGTGGTTAGCAGATGTACTCAAGAACAGAAGGGGGTTAGCGTGGAGTGGGGCAGAAGAGGGTGGGCCTGCGATGAGATCGTGCTTGGAGACAATGAAGGGGCTGTGAGGCTGGAGGTTAAGAGAGACTCTTAGAAGAGATCCAGACTAGAAGTTGCCTGGAATAGACAGCAGTTGGCAAGCACACAGCAAGGTCTAGAAGAGCTGTAAAGGAAGAAAGAAAAGGTTACAGGCTGACCCCCTAGCATACACAGCAGGCTGGAGCCAATTAGAAAGCAAATTGAAGCTAGCTAGAAAAGGGGAGTCCCCCACCCTACCCAACCACCTCCAATATTGCCTTCATCGGGGATTTACAGATGGCAGAGCAAGCAGGCACGTCAATCTGTGCCCCGTCAGCATGCATTTTCAATGGCATCGTGTTGACAGCTGCAGCTGACACATCACCTCCGTTTGCAGAGGCATCCCTGATGCCCTGGGGAAGGGTTTTCCTACAACCTGACAATGGTAAGCGCTCTCGAAGGGAGTGGGGCTTGAAAACACACTTTTATACCCCCTCTCACTGGGTCTTCTTTTCTGAGAGGTGCCAGGCAGGCACAGGTTTCCTCTTTATAAAAGTCCAGAGAAAAGAATATGTCCAAGACATGAGGAGATTTACCCAAGTCCAGGGAGCAACCAAGCAGCAGACCTTGAGGACTTAGGTGAGCATAACAATCTGAAATAGGAAACTGGCCAGGACGGTGGGTATGCACTAGGGCCATTTGGACAGAGGATGGATGGAAGGCAGACTCGGATGGACTGAAAGTACTTGTAAGCAAGGCTCAGGCACCAGAACAGATGGGCTCCTGTGTCTGTCTAGCCCTTGTCCCTGTCAGCCTTTGTCTCCCTCAGCCATGCCTGGCAGACAAATCATCTCCAAGGCAGTTTCTTCTGCTCAGTTGACAGATCACTCCCCTCCATCATTCACTTCCAGAGTGAAGGCTACACTCACCACCCTGGTACCTTCTCCACTACCTACCACCAGGCCACTTGAAGTCTGAGTGTCCCCACCTAAAGCCAGATGAACTGAGATCTCACCAAAGAAGCCTTCTTCTGCTTGCTTACAGGTTCAGAGAGTTAGTCCATTATCATCATGGCAGGGAGCATGGCAGCGTGCAGGCAGCGTGCAGGCAGGTGCTGGAGCAGTAGCTGAGCACTATATCCTGATCCACACACACACACACAGAGAGAGAGAGAGAGAGAGAGAGAGAGAGAGAGAGAGAGAGAGAGACTGGGTTTGGCATGAGCTTTTGAAACTTCCAAGCCCACTCCTAATAACACACTTCCTCCAACAAGGCCACACATCTTAATCCTTTGCAAATAATGCCAGCCCCTGGTAGAGACATTCAAATAAATGAACCTATGGGAGCAATTCTTATTCAAACCACAACGGGAGGGATGGTCTTTGCAGCCTAATGGGAAGAACCAAGAAGGGCTCCGACCAGGGAGAACACAAGAGCCTTACCCCTGTGTGGTCAGTCTGTAAGGAAGAGGGAGCCGGAATGTATGCAGAATCTATTTGGCTGAACCAGCCAATTTATGAAGCAAGTATCAGAAAATGGGGGACCACTGAAGGTTTCCAAGTAAGATAAGATTAATAAAACCTGCTTCTTTTTTTTGTTTTTAAAGTAACTTAGCTGGTGATTTGTATAGAATATAGACTGGATTGAAGAAGATCTGATATCCAACCAAAATTAGTATGTTTATTGCAATAAAATAGATAACAGAAATAGTAGATTAAATGAGGTGATATGAAATAGGAAGACTCAACCAAAGGTGTGTTGACCGGCCATTCATTACCATGACAAAATGCCTGACATAAACAACTTAAAAGGAAGAAAGGTTCTTGGTTTCAATGTAAGGCTGGCTGGGTCCATTACTTTCAGGCCTACGTCAAGGCAGAAACATCATGCAGCTCACCTCATACCAGCCAGGAAGCAGAGGAGAAAGAGGAAAATTCTGGGGCCAGACATGCCTTCCAGTACATCCCTCAAGCGGTTTACTTCCTCCAAGTAATCCCTTCTTCTTAGTTTTCATCACTTGTCAATAACACATCAAGTTATAAATCTATCCATGCATGCATTTATTCATTCACTAGGTCAGAACCTTCATGATCCAACCTCCTCTCTATGATGCAGTCCACCAGCTGGGGAAATCAAACTTTTGACACACGAGTCTTAGGTAAGGGACACTTCTTATCCAAACCATTATAGTTTGTGTTTCCTGGGAACCATTTAGAACCAACATGTGGTGCCATTTTGGCTGAGGCCCCCACAATAGGAGCCAAGCATTGGCCATGAGGCACCCAGAGTGGTACTGTGTAGTGAGTGATGTCTTCCAAATTGAAACATCCCTTCCTAGAGGGAAGTAGGAAGCTGAAGAAACTCCACACGGCTTGGAGAACCTCAGAAAGTCTAGAAGACCTCAGAAAGTCTCAAGATCTCAGAAAATGGCAGGGCTCAAGAGGTTCCTATCTGCAGTTATGTAAGCAGTGAGCAGTGGCTAGGGAAGAGGGAACTCTTGAATGGGGCTGCTTGCAAGATGGACAGGGAACTTGATGGGTAGGGAGCTTTATGAGTTGTCATCATGCTGGGTAAGACAGCTGATTTGAAGTTACCCACACTCCCGTAAATAACCCCAGTATACCCATCGTATCACCAAGCTAGACTGGAATCTTTTCTCTAGTCTATCAACAGTACCCTATGTAGGTGAACAGACAGTTGTTCAAGTGTCCCCAGAGCATGGTCATTCAACAGGCCCAGTTTGGTGTGATTGACGGGAAAGAGAGGCCGTGCATACGAAACATTTACTCTGGTCATTTTCATTCAGAGATTAGCCACAGTCCTCTTCCAATCTTCAGCCAGGGTATTTTATTCAGTGTGAAACTCAGTTAATTTCTCAACATAATAGGAGTAAGAAGTTGTCAAATTTAGAAGTACATATGTGAATTCCTCCTCATAGGAGAGAACATGAATCCTATTAGTTAAAAATAGCAGATGCACTCAATCCCCCCCTCCACGTGCTAATTTTAATAAACTTACTCTGAAATTAGCCTGCCACCACAAAGATAGCTGCTCATCAGAAGCACTCCCAGTGAGCTCTCTGCTCTCTCCTCACAAGAGTTCAAGCACTCCCAGCAAGCTGAACAATGCAGAGTTCAAAATAGAACATGCGCTCTCTCCTTACCAAGCTCTTTTGCCCCTATCTCCTGCCATCCTCAGAACCACCATGTTCAAGCTACCTATCAAGGCCATCATTCCACTCCACTGCCCCATCCAGCTTGCCGTGATTCCTGCAGGGGTCACCCTATGGAATGTTTCTCACTGCCATTGTGTTCGATGCCCACTAATTCTACATTTCCTTTGAGTATGGACACAGACACATAGTCTATAATTACGACTATATCTCCCCACAATGGACAAGTTGGTACACGGCGTAAGGTTACAAATTAAAGACTTTGAGTTGCTTATTCCCTAGAAACTCAAAGCTTTGTGGGTCCAGTAGAGAGAGAGAGATGTATAGAATAGTTAGGACTCACTGTTGTAACATACAAATTATATTGAGAAACTGCTGTGTTCTGTTCAAGCTCACTGAGAAGCTGAGTCTAGAAAAAGGTACACAGACACACACACACACACACACACACACATACTTTAGACCCAAGCATGTTTATATCAAGTGTCTTCTGAAACTCTGCCCTAGGTCAGACTTGCCCCCACCTCTATATTGTAGAGAAAGGATGTCATTAAAGAAGCTAAAATATTATGTGCTCATGAACAGCTAGAAAGTAAAACTATCTCCAGGTGTGGTTACCAGTGTCTATCCCATAGTATCAAATGGCCTGCTGTTCAGCTGTGGAAAGCTCATCTCTGGGGAGGACAAAGAGGACCCGCCGCCTGAGACTCTTGATTGGGAATTCCAGCCAACTGCCCCAGCTCCCACAGTCTACCCTCGTAGCTGTTTAATGACATCATCTCCATCTGCTGCTATTTGATCTTTCACTTGGAGGCCTAGCTGATGGGGCAGACACTGCTTGGCCTGGGACTCTGGAGGGCGAACTGCATCTGAATGCCTCAGTGAGATTTGCCTGTTTTATTTTCTGCTGGATATACGTAAGATCCAGACTGGGCGGTGTCCCCTGCGTTCTCTCAGCTGTACGACTCCAGTTGAGTCTGCTAACGTTGTAAACTCCTGACTTAATATTTCACCGTCTAGCTGCAACTTCTCTCTAGCGGCTAATTGCTATTCGTTCTTTTACTTCCTCTATACTTAACGAAGTCACTCATTCATTCAGATGACTGAAGCTCTGTGACACGTGAGCTCAGTGGAAACAAACCTACCCCAAGAACTTTTCATCAACTTGGACTCTAGCTGAACAAGCACTTGGTGCCTCTCTGCTCTGGCTACATCCGAGCATTTGCTGCTACCTGACCTGCAACTGATCTAACCTGTCTATTTCACTACAGTGCATGCTATCCCCCAACTGTGTAGTTCCTGCCCCTTCTTGGAATGCTTCCTCTCAGAGGAAACACCAGCTCAGGCCCATCTCTGCTCATCATAGTCTTTGCCCTCTTTCACTAAAAACAGTGGTTCTCAAGCTGTAGGTCATGATCCCTCTGGGTGTCATATGACCTTTTCATAGGGGTCACCTAAGACCATTACAAAACATGGCTATTTATACCACATTCACAACAGTAGCAAAATTAGTTATGAATTAGCAATGAAAATAATTTTGTGGTTGGGAGTTCACCACAACAAGAGGAACTGTATTAAAGGGTCGCAGCCTTAGGAAGGCTGAGAACCACTGAGCTAGAGGGAAGGGACCAGGTTCACATTCCACTTCCTCTATGTCTGCTCCTCTGCCCAGCTTATGTTTTACTGTGCATGGTCCTTTTATTAAATAAAAAATATCAGCTAATGGGAGTGAATGCGTCAAGAGATTAACAGGATAGGCTGGCTTCCCTTGTCACCTCTGTTTCCTGTACTCACTGCCCTGGTTCTCCCTGCGGATTTCTGTCTCATTTTAAGAGCCCAGACATTCTGCCTTTCTGTCCCAGAGAAGGGAAGCCCAACAAAACCCAGGGATGGGCGTTTCCATTTTGAATGCCTTGCCTTCATGATGTCATAGCATCAATGGCTTCCCAGTAGCTCCCTCTACCAAGATCTTCCAGAGATAAGAAAGTATATCCTATGATAAGGGTAGGGCAGAATCAGGCTGCAAAGGAGGATTGGTCCTTGGTCTCTTAGAAGGGATGCTGAGCCTAGCTTGATGAGTGTTGAGGGAGGGGGAGTGAGGGCTGGGGAGGGAACATGCATGACTCCTTAAGATACAAACCTGTTGAGTTTACAAAGACACAGAGTAAGGCTGCCAATAGCAGTAGCTGAATATCCACTGCCTCCTCTTTAAAAGAAATAGATGCACTGTCGTATTTTCATGGAATTTGCACAGGAAAAACCACCTTTCTAAAGTCTGAAGTTCTATAAACTTAGAGCCACCCTCAATGTGACCACCCCCATAATCAAGATAAAGGATTTGTCCATCAAACTAGAAAGTTCCCCCAAGTTCCTCTTTCATGCCACTCCAAAGCTCTGGCAAACCACGAGGGTTTTCTATCTCTTCACGTTTGGCTATTCAAAGATTTCTTTATTCTTTGGTCTCAGTAATATCCATCACTAGGGTGGATATTCATGCTCCAACTATCAACTGCACACACTAAACAAATGTGGGGTTTTATATATCAAAGAAACCTTAATAAAACTCTGTTGAGAGAATATGTGAAGGGTTAGAGAGATGGCTCAGTGGATATGAGCACTTGCTGCACATGCATGAGGACCTGGTTTCAAATCCTCAGCATCCGCATAAATAGGCAGCTGTTGGTGTGGCACATGCTTGTAACCCCAGCGCCAATCCCAGCACAAGTGGGGAGAAGTCAGGAAGAGCTCTGTGGCTTGTTAGCTACCAGCCCAGTTCTAGGGAGAGTGAGAGCCCCTGTCTTAGGAGAATGTGGCAGATAGAGACAGAGCAGGACACTGGGTATCCTCCTCTGGCCTCTGTGCATGCACAGGTGCACACACACAGACACACACACTCACACACCCACATACATTCACTAGCACACAATGACATAGACAGACATTCACACACACATTACACACACATACACTAACACAGAGACACTGACATAGACACACACACATACACTAACACACAGACACTGACATAAACAGACAGACACACACATACTGCTTCAGAAGTGACTACCAAGGTCTCTTCATTCCAGCAGTGGAGACTTCTGCTGGCTCCGCATCCTGCTAGTTCTTTATTAGTTTATTTGCTGTTTTCCATTCTAACAGGAGTGTTGTTTCTCCCTGTGGTTCCAATTTCCATTTCCCTAGTGACTGATGATGCTGAACATCTGTGCAGGTGCTTACTTGCCATTCCCTATCTCTTCTTCAGAGCAGCATCTACTTAACTTTGCCCATTTGGAAAATTAAATTGCTTATTTTCTTACTTAGTTATAAGAATTGTTTATATATTCTGGATATGTATTCTGCACATACTATCTCCCAACCCATGGCTTGTTTTGCATTTATCAGGCAAGTCTTTCATAGGCAAGTAACTTCTAATTTTGATAAAATTCAATTTAATCTACCTCTTTCTTTGATGATTTTTCTTTCCATGTTCATGATATGCTCTCTCTCTCTCTCTCTCTCTCTACCTTTTAATAGGATCCTTCAAATACAAGTTGGGTATATCTAGCTAAAGATTATATTTTCTTTATCCTTTCAGTCAATATTGTTCATATGACAGCATTCCAAGCAATGGCTTATGACCAGAAGTGATACAAAAAGCTCTCCATCCCTCCCTCAGGCAAGAAAAGCCCCCGCTCTGAACTACCCCTGCCCTCTCCCTCCTACCCTTCCTATGGGCTAGGATATATAGCAACATCTGGGTTCAACCACCCAGCTGATGGCCATGCCCTAAATTATAGTAGAGCAACAATATGGAAGGAGCCTGGGCTCTGAATGATCCACAGAGCAGAGTGTAGGCCCCCCTGGACTACAGCAGTGTACCATGAAAGGCACATGGATGTCTATCCTGTTTAAAATAGTACATTTAGAGAGTGGGTAACTTGGATTTTAACAGATACACCCGTTTTTCTTAGAAAGTGAAGTTCCTTAGACCCAAGTTTTACCTTCATCAAAGCTGAGGTCCTAGAGCTTATGCTCATTTGTGTAAATTCACCTGCCAAGCACGAGGTTCAGTACAAGCAGGCATTAGTGTGTTTTTATCTTCGCAACACGTAAGGTAGCCAAGCATGATGATGCAACCTCTAGTCCCAGCCCTTAGGAAGCAGAGTGGATCTCTGTGAGTTCAAGATCAGCCTGGTGTGCATACAGAGTTCCAGAATGAACTCCAAAAAAAAAAAAAAAAAAAAAAAAAAGTGAGCATTTTTACTATCCTCTTAAGGACTGGAGAAAGAAACAAGGAGGCTCACAGGAGCTGCATGGCAGCTCTGCTTTGCTTAGTCTCCCAGTTTTATTTGGGGATCTTTTTTTTTATCCCTGTTCTCAGTCTTTGGAGCCTTAGCAGATCTATGTGCACAAATCCAGGCCTAAAACCATCAGATCACCACGTTGCTAAACAATCCCTATAGGAAAAGAGAGTGACCTCCAAAGGGGTTTGGCAGCCAGGCATAATGGCTCGTGTTTATAATCCCAATGCTGTGGGGAGGAAAGAGGATCACCATGAGCTCAAGGGGGGAAGAA
>NC_034602.1:44587692-44593535 GCF_900095145.1 Mus pahari
CTTCTCTTCTCCTCTAGCTCCTGCTCCCTTACCCTCTTCTCCTCTCTCCCCATTCCCCTCCCCCTTCTCTCTCTACGTGCTCATGGCTGGCCTCTCTCTCTCTCTCTCTCTCTCTCTCTCTCTCTCTCTCTCTCTCTCCCTTTCTGTCAACTTCTGTCCCCATGAATAAACTCTATTCTATACTATACTATTGTGTGGCTGGCACCTCAGGGGAAAGGGATGCCTCAGCATGGGCCCACAGAGGCACCCCTTTCCCCAACACCATGTGGTGCCTCCACCAAACATAACCCTTCTTCCTTTCTTTCTTTCTTTTCTTTCTTTCTTTCTTTCTTTCTTTCTTTCTTTCTTTCTTTCTTTCTTTTTTTTGTTTTTTTGTTTTTTGTTTTTTGTTTTTTGTTTTTCGAGACAGGGTTTCTCTATGTAGCCCTGGCTGTCCTGGAACTCACTTTGTAGACCAGGCCGGCCTCGATTTCAGAAATCCACCTGCCTCTGCCTCCTGAGTGCTGGGATTAAAGGTGTGCGTCACCGCGCCCGGCTCTTCCTTTCTTTTTATAAAACACAACAGTATCTTCAGAGTCTAAGTCAACACTAAAACTAAAAGTTGGGTCTTCGGATTAACTGACCACACACCTGAACTCTACACTGGCTTTGAGTTTTTCGAAACCAAAGAGCTGTGGCTTGGAGCTGAGACAGAGGGTTAACTGTCTTTTGTCTGCCTCATAGCCAATGTATACAACATGCCCAAATGAACCAACCAAATTCCAGTCAGTGATTAGGCTAAAAGATGACTGTCAACTTGACTACATTGAGAATCACTGAGAAGGTTGGTGAGCACAATTCCGTGGGCATATCTATTTGGACATTTCCAGGAAGAATATTGGAAGGGAGAAGACCTACCCTGAATCTGGGCAGAACCATGCCATACCAGGGGCCTGGACTAATGAATGGGGAGAAAGCCATCGAGGGAGCTGAATTCACTGCTCTGTTTCACCACATTTTCCCTGACCTGACAGACTGAATGCATGAGGCAGAATAAACCCTTCCTCCTTAGTTATCTGTGTGGAGTTAATTGGCCACAGAGACAGAAAAGTAACTAATACAAGTCACGGTTTATGTGTGTGGCTGCTTTTGCGGTTTCTCTAAGGATGAACGCTCACCATGTGTGGCAACAAGAGGCCATTTGAACCTCCCTGGGCATTGGATGTCCAGCTTTGAGCATGAATCTTTCATACTCAGAGTGTTTACAGCAGGGCTGTCACCACTGGTTACCCTAAAAATGGTGAAATGGCCTGGTCTCTGTAGGCTCATTGTAAACGAAAACCATGTCTGAACCAGAGGAAACCAACTGAAAGACGGCCAGGGTTCCAGGCAGGAAGGGAAATGGTGTAGGGACCCAGGTGGGACTGAAATCCAGACTTTCTGCAGAAAGAAGTGGTATTCCTTTGCAAAGCTCATTTGGCCCTGGTCCAAGTTGCTTCCTCTAGATGCCCAAATCTCTTGGTAATGCCGCCAGCCATGGTTCATTGCATTCAACTTGGATAGATACCAGGCCCAGTCCACAAACAGAGAGCCCTGCTAGCTAGAAAACTGGATAGGTACTTTCTTGGGCATCAGGAATTTCAAGAAAGGTAGACCAGGGACCGAATCTCTCAGCACACACTTCTCATCACTTTCCAGCAGCAGGTGGATTTGCTCCCCTGTGGCTGATGTGGCAAATGAACACCAAATAGGACTTAAAAGAATAAAAACGTATTTTCCTGGTCAGAGAAAGCAGATGTCCGGAATCGGTGTGCCAGTGGGTACTACTCTAATCTCTGGTAGTGTTCATAAGCTTTTCCTCTGTGTGTCTGTCTTCCTATAGCCTTCTTCCCATGTCTCAGTGTCTCGAGCCTCTTCCCCTCCTTTCTGGAAAAAAAAAAAAAAAAAAAAAAAGACACTAGACATTGGATCAAGGGCCCGCCCTAAACGTAAGATGATCTCATTGCAAGATTCTCAACTTCACAATATCTACAAAGACCCTACTTCCAAAGGTAAAACGTATCAATAGTTACTAGGTGCTAAACCTCAGCCATATCTGTGGGTGTTTGGGAAGCAAAATTCCATTCATGGCAATAAACTGAAGACCCAGAAATCTGCCCTTTCATAAGCATCCAGAATGACTTCGATCTTCAGGCCTTGTTTTCAGAAAGCTGATCCATTTGCTTGAGATCCAAAGATGGATTAAATATGGCCCCCTGCCTTGGAAGGCCTACCATTTGATAAGAGATGTAGACAAATCATATGAAGCACTGCCTCATACTGCCAAGCAAGGTGCCAGGACCATGCAGACCAGGGTTCAAGTCCTGTCTCCTCCACTTACAGCAGTGAGGCTTAGAGCATACTCCTTGGCCTGCCTGAGCCCTGATTCCCATCCTAATTGAGAGGCGATTCCTGTATAAATTGTTGTCGAATGGGGTTCAACCGCTAAGGAAAATATGGCTTTCTGTACAAAAACTGACATGGAGGGCACAGTCAAGAGATGGACAATAATACCAAAGGCAGAAAACAAATTCTGCTCATGCTCACACTGTAGGGGCCTTTAATATACATCTATGAAACAACGAATTCCATTATTTTGTAGCATGTAGCCCATGCTAGCTAGGAATATATGCAAAATTATGAACTTGAGGCTATACATTTTTTTTTTTTTTTGGTTTTCTGAGACAGGGTTTCTCTGTGTAGCCCTGACTGTCCTGGAACTCACTCTGTAGACCAGGCTGGCCTCGAACTCAGAAATTCACCTGCCTCTGCCNCTGTCCTGGAACTCACTCTGTAGACCAGGCTGGCCTCGAACTCAGAAATTCACCTGCCTCTGCCTCCCAAGTGCTGGGATTAAAGGCATGCGCCACCACACCCACATTTTTATAGCACAATTGCATGGTTCTTGAATGTTATAACGTCAACAAGACTTTGGGGTAGATGGGACAACTTTTAAAAGACCCATTTCAGGATCTATGGGCTTATTTAGCCAACTTTCATCGATTACCTTCTGTATATGGAGCTCAGAGTATAGGCTTTGGAGAGCCAATTAAAAAGCACAGCCTAGCTAGAATACCACTACCATGCAACGTGGTCATTCCAAATAAACACCTGGCACTGGGTGGCACCCTGGAGGGACACGTGGTACAATTTAGCTTTGATTACAGTCCCTTTCTCAAGATGTTTTTCATTGTTTATCGAGTGGCTTTCTTCCCGGACTGTACCAGTAAACCTCATGTGTTTTCCGAAGGCAGGAGGCGCTGAAGTGTCTCCTGAGTCGGTGACCACTGAATTCTAAGAACAGAATAGGGTAAGTAATTTCTTGTTTATTGTGTATTTGTTTGGAGGGAGAGTCTTAGGCAGTTTTGAACTCACTATGTAGCAGAGGATGGCTTTGAACTCCTGATCCTTCTGCCTCTACCTCTACCAAGTGCTGGGACCACAGGCGTGCATCCCCGGGGCCAGCTAATGTGCTTGACTTGGAATGACCATTCTCAACACAGATCTACCGGAACAAGAATACTGAACCTTGTAAGTCAGAGCCCAGTACTGAACCTCCATGGAGAGCCCCCTACCTTCATCTTTTACTGCTATGGATGATTCTGGATGGGGCCCAGAGCTGAGATTCCCAGTGGATGTATTCCTGGACATAAAGCCAGACAGAGAACATAGAGATGGGCCATGGGCCGAGACATAATCCTTTCCAGTGCTAGACCAATGTTTGAAGGAACGAAACTAAGTGACTCTAAGTGGTGGCGTTCACTGATTGACACACACTGGGTGTTAAGAGGTTTGATAATGGAGGAACCGTCCATACAGGTGAGGGAGGTGAATGGTAGCTTGCTAGGGGAAGGAAGACATCACTATCCCTCTCACCTGGAGACGCTAGCGGCCGGACCCGAGCCAACAAACTGGGTAGATTAGAAAGGAGGCAGCCGTGACTGCCTGGTACAAGAATGAGGCAGGCGAGGCACAGAAGGGTTGTCACTTGCCCAAGGTTGCTGCTGGTGGGTGGCATCATTGGGATTTGAACTGGAACCTGTTGGGTCGCCCCATCATCCATAGGGTATGGATATAGCCACTTGTTTCTGGTACCACAGAGCACTCAGGTTAGCAAAAGTCTGAAAGCTTCCTTCTGGCCCATTCACAGGGGAGGGCGTGGTGTTGTCTATATCCACTGGTCACATCACCTCTGTACCTGTCTCGTTTTTTTTCCTTTGAGAAATGAATGACTTCACTACCTCACACACACATAGTAGGTGCGGAAAAACAGGAGCTCAGTGAGTGGAGTAAGTGAACACATGAACCAACCATTGCAAGGATGCCAAACTCTTTCACTTAAACCGCTGCTCCAAGTCATAGCACCTGCCCAGTTGTTACCCAAGGGCCCGGATGGTCCCTCGGGCGTCACCTTTTCAGCACCAGGAATCATCCAATCGCTTGCCTCCAAAACAGTGGTGACTAGGCAGGCAGGTGGGGCTTGGCTCTTTCCCCTCCCGGATCCCAGGGCTTCTCATTCTCTCCAATCCTAGGCCAAACACTGGCGAGCGAAAGGCCCCTCCCCAAAGCCTGGCACCAGATGGTGCGGGCGGCCGTGGCGCCCCCGCAGGCCCGAACGTGCGGGTGGACCGTGCACCTGCAGGTCCTGCCGCGGCCACCTGCTACCCGGGCTCGCAGGGCTCGGGGACCCGCTCCAGCGGCTTCGGAGGCCGACCCGGAGCCCCGGCCTCACCTCGCTCACCAGCCCCTGCCAGTCGCTCTCGGTCCGATCGCCGTCCATGTCCCCTCCGGCTTGCGCGGGCGGGCTGCACAGCCGCCTCCCTTCTCCTCCTCCGGCTCCTGTCGCCGCCGCCACCCAGGCCCCGCGCAGCCCGGAGAGGGCCAGGCACCTCCGAGCCTCCGCGCCGCCGCCTCCCGCGGCCGCCCGCGCCGCTGCCTCCACGTCAGCCTCCGCGGAGGAAGGGGAGGAGGAGCCGGGCCCCAACCACTGCCCTACAGTGGCTCGGGGCCGGTGCCAGCCGCGGCACCCCGGGGACCCCAGGCCACCAGCTGTGTCTCCTAGGGAAGGGAGCCTGCGTGTGAACCCCCACACAACCCCAGACTAGAGCATTCCCAGGCCTGTGGTGAGGGAGGGAGGCTGGCGAACAGGTGGGTGTCACCCCCACTCTGAGAAGCCAAACTACCCCATCCAGCCATCCCCAGCCAGGTCAGGCTTCTACCATTGAAACTGATGCTCCACCAAGGAAAGGCCTTTCTTTTCCCTGAGTACGGGTTGGAACAACTTTGGCACGCAGTAGATGCTCTGCATATTTTGGTCGAGCGTATGAATGAAGCTCACCATACTGTACACTTATACTGATTTTTAAAGCGACCAACATTTCTTTTTAAGTATCTGATGTCGTATTAGAACGCAAGTACAAAGCTTGAAAATAAAACTCTAAATTCTGAATAGGGCCAAAAAGCTTGATGGTGGGACTTAGCATGAGTTAAGAGAGGAGCTGAAGATTGTGCTATTCAGGGTTCTGGGTAGAAGAGGGGGTGGAAAGACTGCAAGAGTCAGAGATGGTGGGTGACTTCAAGGAAACAGTTTGCAAGCACAACAGGGCTCATATAGACTCTCAAAACCCACACAACCCCAAGTCAGACACAAAAATCCCAGCACTGAGAAGAGACATGGTCGCAAAGTCCCACCCCTAACCAAGAATCGATTTGCAACTGATAGCTTCTAGAAGAGGGAAAATCAGTTTTCTTGAACAGAGTGACATTTCACACGGCAAGGCAGGCCCCCCGTGTTCAGTCCTAGTTGGCCAACACAATGGAACGTC
>NC_034602.1:44594079-44601284 GCF_900095145.1 Mus pahari
CTGTCCTGGAACTCACTCTGTAGACCAGGCTGGCCTCAAACTCAGAAATCCGCCTGCCTCTGCCTCCCGAGTGCTGGGATTAAAGGTGTGTGCCACCACCGCCCAGCCGACCACCCATCTTTCTAAAGATAATTCCATGAAACTTTTATGGGGAAGGAAGACTAGAGACTGCCAGAGGGAACCTCAGATGAATGCTATGTGACCCCACACACACCCCCATAGTTGCCAACAGAAAGCTTTCCATACTTGGGGAAACTCAGCTTGTACAAAGGAGTAGGTGGCCTGAGAAGTTGGTAAATCCATTTGGCAGCTGTAGAAACCTCAAGGCCACCATGGATTTACATTGTCAGTTCCTGTTGAGAGTGGCTCAGTTCTGTGACATGGAAGCTGGGTGCTGAAATGTGGAGATCTGCTTTGCCCAAGCAGATTATTATAATACATATACAAATGTATTATGCTCCTGGGGACCTGTGAGCACCTCCATGAAAGCAGTCCCAGAATGGCTTACTGGATGTCACTGGACTCCCTAGACAGATGGCCACCAACCACCCACCACATGTGTGAGGTCCCATCTGACACAGTATACAAGTAAGTCCAGCTGAGACAGCAGAAGAACTGGCCAGCTATCGCTACCCAATTTGATGCCCCAACAGACTCGGCCAGTAAATAAGCAGAGGCTCTGTGTTTGGGGCTGGTTTGCTGTATTCCAGCAGGTAACTGGTATCCATGGTAGTGGCACTGTTGATGATGAAAGATCCTGGGTGGTTTCTTCTCTATGCCTGACGCCATAGCCTGGTGGCTTCTTATGGTGGTTTGAATAGGAATGGTCTCCACAGACTCATTGGTTTGAAGGCTTGGTCACCAAGGAATGACACTATTAGGAGGTGTGATCTTGTTGGAGGAGGTGTGTCGCAGCTCCTTCTCTGGCACCACATCTGCCTGCACTCCGCCATGATTCCTGCCCTGATGGAACTGAACTAAACCTCTGAGCTGTAAGCCAGCCCCAATCAAATGTTTTTATAAGAGTTGCCATGGTCGTAGTGTCTCTTCACAGCAATGGAAACCCTAACTAATACAGACCTCATCCACAAAAGCTTCTAGAATAGACTGACTGACTGACTGACGGACTGACTGGAAAGGGACTATGGAGAAGAAGCCAGCCTACCTGTGGGGTTTTGGGGGAGGGGGCTTTGTGCCTGAACTCATCCTAGAAGAAGGGACGAACACTATAGCCCACGATCCCAGTTCTGATGATGTTCAAACTAATGCGCTAGAGAATTGGGGGGATGGGCCAGGAGGATAAACTAGTAAGCTGCTAAATCTTCCTTCTGTCCATTCTAGCCCACCTACCTCTTTGTCTTTGCAATCCAAGAAGCTGGAAAGAGGTCATCCTGCAATAGAACCTCTAGGGTTAATTAACTCAATGCCAAGCATTTACTCCTAGCAGCCTGTCTCTTACCTAAAAAGCAAGGTACTGTCTGCCAATATACTGCCCTCTGGCAAACCATCTGCTTCCATTCTGACCTGTCGAGGAAATAGACGGCAGGGTGAGTGGGCAGATCTGGGCCATCTGCCTTGCTCTCTGCTGGCCTTCAGGTGAGAAAGCCCCCTTCTGGAGACCTGGGTTTAAGGTCTTTAAGCTCAGCTGCCACTGCTGCTGCATGCATGAAGCCATCACTAATATTTTAGGCAGCAGGATGGGGAAATCAATGAAGTGCTAAGAACAGAGGAGCCTTCATGTGGAAGCCGTGGACCTTTAAGACAACTCTCTCTGTGATTTGCTTTCTTTCCCCGGAAAATAACAGACAACAATCAAAGTAGTTCAAAGGAAAAAAAAAAAAATGCAGGGAATCAAAGTGCATCAGGCCTCTACGCCACCCGCTCCCCAGCAGGCTGAGGGACCTTCCAGGGAAGTTGACACACCATCCCCAGCTGCTGGGGCCTGCCGGAGATTTCATGTGCCAGCTCTGCCAGGAAGATGTGATAGAATCACGGAGCTAGGCAGTGGAGCTGCAAGCCATTCTTTTTTTTTTTTTTATCTCTTTTCATTTATGTAGCCTGACATTGAGTAATAATAATAATTAGATCCAGTTTAAGCTTTTAGGCACCTATACCAGAAGGCCTCTAGACACCTCATCAACAGCAGCCCTGGCTGGTGTACACAAAGCTAATTAGATTGCGGTTAACCATTTTCAAAGAAAAATAAAATAAAATAGAACCGCTTACCAACTATCTTCACCTTAGATGAAAGCAACCCATTAAATGTCCTACCCGGTGCCCTGGCACAAAGGGCCAGTTTAAGGACAGTGACCCTCTGTTCAACTTGCTACCCTGGCACAACATACAGAAAAGCTGGCTTTAGCTTCTGTTTTTATATCCCCTTTGCTTTCTAAAAAAAAAAAAAAATCATCTCTGGGGACCCAATCTCTTCATATGTACTCATAGTTCCAAGGCCAATTTAACTGATTTATTTCTACACACCTGAAGTGACTGGATTACCTGGATGCCCTTGAGTGATGCTTCTCACTTTTCAAAGTCTGAGAGGGATTTAGATAGGAAACTCCAGAGTAGCTCAACCTAAGAAATTAAACCAATACGTACTAAACGAAAATAAAACTAAACCAAAAAAAGATCCTGCGAGATTGAGGAGCAAAACAAAACAAAACACAACAAAACAAAGTTCACTGCTGCGCAAGATCATCTCTCCCCGTCCCAAGAGCTTCCAACAAGCGGAGAAACCCCCAGAGCTTTTTGATACTTCCACAGTATTGTCTGTTTGGATTTTGGTCGCCCGTGCAAAAAAAAAAAAAAAAAAGTCAGAGTTCTCCTTAAATCAAAGGAGGTAGTTTTCCTGGAGAGATTCGCGGGCCCTCCCCTTCTGAGCTGTTGAGGCAATAGTCCCCGCTAGTTCTTTCCCTAATCACTGCCTTTCTCCAGCCTGAATTAAGAAACCCAACTTAGAAAGATAATGACTCTTAATGGTTGTGGTTTGCTGGGGGTGGGGTGCGCACAACTGTGTTTCGTTGGCGTTACCGAATTTAAAGATTGTGGCTAGCTCTTTTTCCTAAAGAAAAGCTCCTTTTTGACCTGCCTTACTAGAAGCCTCCACAGGCTGGCTGCTCCGGATTTTAGCTGAAGACAGAGAACAAGTATATCTTCAGGGTCCTTGCAAGAACTTCCTGAACAGCCTTGTGACCTGAGGTCTCCTGGACCATGGACCTCAATTCTTTGGAAAAGCAAGGGCCCATCGCTTCCACTGCTGAGGGACACTCTGTGAGGGACTTCATTCATCATTTCCCTGCAGAGGGCCAGGCAGCGGAGGGGTAGATAAAGGATTCAGGCCGCTTCCTCATTCTCAGCACGCTGTGTGTGTTAGCTGCCGGAGTTCCTGGGGCCTCCCTACCATTGCCACTAAGCCCTCCCTGTCCAGCAGCAATCACGCACGCTCACGATCCGCCTCCAGCTCGGCTGGCTGCCAATCAGCCGGGCAACAGGGGGTGGAAGGAAGTTCCACTTCCCGCTGAACCGAGCAGAGGTGCTCGGAGCCACTGAGTGGGGCTGATGACCGCCTGGCAGGCTCCGGGACGCAATTGTCACCCTGAGAGGGAGCAAGTCTGGGCGTGATTGGCTTGGGCGTTGCGGGAGGCTGTAGCGGGGAGAGGCGGAGGCGGAAGACGGAGGTTGAAAGAAGGGGGCTGATCTAGATGCCAGGAGGAAAAGGAAAAGCCGGGAAATGAGCTGGAGGGGGTGAGGGACCCAGGAAGAGGCTGGGCCTGCGCGCCCGATGAACAAGCCAGAAAGTAAGGAACCTCAGGAGGACATCTGAAAACCCCAGGCGCCAGGGAAATCCAACCCCAAGCCCTGTAGGAAATGGAGTGCTGGCCACAGAAAGAGTTAAGTGGGAAAGTCAGATAAAGTCACTCGCCGCTCAGATCACTCAAACTTGTTGTACTTATTGATAATGTGTTTCATCTCTTCTGCGGGGCTTGGGGGCCATGATTCAGCACAAAATTGATGTAAATTTATGGAAATGGAAATGCAGAGAGGCTGCAAGCTCCAAGCTGCTGGAGGGTTGGCTGTATGGCCCTCAGCGAGGGGAGGTGACTGCTCTCTGTACTAGGGGAGCTGAAAATAGAAATGTCTGACTTGGGGGCCACTGGCCTTTCCTGCAGGCCAGGAGCAGACTGACCCTGTCGCTCTGGAAAACTTAAGAGAAAAAAAAAAAGTTTAAAAGCTGATGACTGTCCAAAATAAGATCACCTCCATTGGCCTCCTGTCTCACTTTTGTCTGAGGATCGGGGAGTGAGTTTTACCCAGTAGTTATGGTCAGGCTTTTATGAATAGGAAGGGGGTGCGGTGGCAGGGGGCGGGGGAATTGTTCTCTAGAACCTACTGTGTGCAGACACTTAGCTAATGAAGTGACAGGCAATTTTTTTTTCCTTCTGCAATGTGGGAGAATCTTTTGACAGAGAAGGTGAAAGGTGGTATTCCATAGAATTGTCCCGAGCTGGTAAAAGGTTTACCACCCATTAGGCTGTCCTTCAGAGCTGCAGATGGGAGATTTCTGTCCCCCCACCCTTCATGCCAGGTCATGACATTTGTCTATTAATGTGGCTCTCCCAAGTCAATAGCAGTCTCTCTGGCCTGGCTGTGGCCAGACAGCCCAGGGAAGCTTTCAAAATCTAGGAATTGCTTCTCTGGGCCAGACCTTGCTTTGCAGTTTGCAATTGAATTGAAATAGGAGAGTCAACAAGCCAAGGGCAGGAGACAGTGACAGAGTGCTCACCCAGCATATAGGAGCCTTCGGGTGTCATCCCCACCACTGCCGGAAAATTAAAAAAAAAAAAAAAGTCATCAATGCGGCCCCAGGCCAAAGGGTATCACTTTCCCTTTATCCCTGTTGTTTAAAATATATATTTATTTTTATTCTGTATGTCTGAATGTTTGCCTGCATGTATTTAAGTGCATTATGTGGTGACTTGTGCCAGGGAAGGACAGAGGAGATGTGGGATCCCCTGGAACTCGAGTCAGTAAGCCAGGATGTGGGTTGTGGGAGCCCTGGTCCTGTACTCTTAACCTCTAAGTAAGTGGTTCTCAACCTGTGGGTCACAACCGTCAGAGAACATGTATTTCCTCTGGTCTTTGGAACTGAGATACCCACATGGTTCAGTAGCAAAATTAGAAGTAGCAACTAAGTAATTTTATGCTTGGAGGGGGGGAGTCACCACAACATGAAGAACTGTATTAAAGGGCAGCAGCATTAGGAAAGTTGAGACCCACTGCTCTAAGCCGTTCCTCCAGCCCCCTTTATTATTATTGGAGTGAAATGTTCCCATCACTGACCCTGCCTTTTGCCAAAGCTACATTCATGTTCTGAATGTACAAGGAAGGCCTCCTTCGAGCTCCCATGGGTGCTTTGGTCTGAATGTGGACAAAGAGGAATGTGGTGGTTTGAAAACGCTTGACCCATGAGAAGTGGCACTTGTTTAAGGAAGTGTGTCGCTGCTGAGGTGAGCTTTGAGGTCTCCTATGCTCAGGTTCCATCCAGTACGGAAGAGACCCTCCTCCAGGCTGCCTTCAGAAGATCAAGGGATCAAGATGTAGAACTCTCAGCTCTTCCAGCCCCATGTCTGCCCACATGCTGCCATGCTTGCTGCCATGATGATGATGGACTAAGTCTCTGAAACTGCAAGCCAGTCCCAATTAAAATGTTTGCCTTTGTAAGAGCTGCCTTGGTAATGGTGTCTCTTCACAGCAGTGAAACCCTAACTAAAACAAGGAGGTTATCTGAAACCCAAGGTCGTGGCTTATAGGGATGGGGGGGCTGGGTAAGATCTCATCACTTTTACAACTTGTGTGAGGCAAAAGCTGTCAGTCCTTGGTGACATTTCATACGGTGCTTCAAACTCATTGAGTCAAATTTGTTTTTGTTCTCCAACAGAAGAAAAAGATTGCAAGCATGATTTCTACATGGAGCATGCCAGCAAGGATGATTGCCAGCTTGTAATTTCCTTATTAAATTTCTTTTTAATTTAATTAATTAAATTTTAATTCTAATTTTTAATTTTAATAAGAAATTTAATTGTAAATTTCTTAGTAAAACTAAGACCAAAATGTCTTATTTTTGAGGGAGAAAGCACATTAACTATCTGTATTTTCAGAGAGCACAGCTGTTGCCACTTATTAAGTCCCTTTCTTTCTGTGAGATAGAAAAAGCTGGGGGCTGGTGAGATGGCACAGTGGTTAAGAGCACCCGAGTGCTCTTCCAAAGGTGCAGAGTTCAAATACCACCAACCACATGGTGGCTCGAACCATCCTTAATGAGATCTGACTCCCTCTTCTGGAGTGTCTGAAGACAGCTACAGTGTATTAACATATAATACGTAAATAAAATCTTTAAGGGGGAAATAAAAAGAAAAAGCTCCGTTAATGTTAAGCTAGTGTTTATGTCAACCTGACACAGGCTATATAGTCATTTGGGAAAGGGGAAACCTCAATTGAGAAAACTCCCTCGGCAGATTGCCCTGTGGGTCATTTTCTTGATTAGTGATTGAAGAGGGTGGGCCCGTTGCACAGGTGACAGTGCAGCATCTAGATGGTTGGTCCTGGGTGGTTTAAGAAAGCAAGCTAAGCAAGCATGTCAGTAAAGTACATCAGCCCCTGCCTTGACTTTCCTGAACAATCGAGCAATCTCAAAGATGAAATGAACCCTTTCTTCCCTGTAACCTTTCTTTTCTATGCCCACCCTGTTCTCAAATAATGACACAGTGGCCTATTTATTTATGAATTAATGCCTCGGCCCTAATCTAGGCTTGTTTCTCACCTAGCTGGCAACTCACCCGTTTATACTATTCTATGTCCTTCACATGGCTGATTACCTCTCCTCATTTTCATACGCCCGACTTTCTCCGTGTATTGGTGGCAAATGTCGCGCACCTGACTCCTTCCCAGAGTCCCCCTCTCTCTGCCAGATGTCCCAGCCCTTCTCTCTCACCATTCAGCTCTTTATTAACAGGTGGTGCTTTTACACATTGCACAAGAGATTATCCCTACACCACCCCAAGTTATATTTTTGGTTGTGGTATTTCTCACAGAAATAGAATCCTAACGAAGGGGCTGGAGAGATGGCTCAGTGGTTAAGAGCACTGACTGCTCTTCCAGAGGTCCTGAGTTCAATTCCCAGCAACCACATGGTGGCTCACAAC
>NC_034602.1:44601457-44602267 GCF_900095145.1 Mus pahari
TTTTTTTTTTTTTTTTTTTTTTTTATGTTTTTAAATACATAATCTTCCAATTCTGGAGGCCTAGACAGATGGGTCAGCAGTTAAGAGCACTCCCCTTTCTTCCAAAGGACCCGAGTTCAGATCTCAGCACTCCCATCAGATAACTTAAAACTATTTGTAAGTCCAGGTCCAATAGAGCCAACTCTATCTTCTGGACTCTGTGTGTACCCACGCACACACACACACATACAGAGAAAGAGACAGACACACAGAGACAGAGACACACAGAGAGAGGAGATCTTTTTTTTTTTTTTTAAGTGACATGTTGCTTTTATTTATTTATTTACTTATTTATTAATATGAGTACACGCAGCTGTCTTCAGACACACCAGAAGAGGGCATCGAACCCCATTACAGATGGCTGTGAGCCACCATGTGGTTGCTGGGAATTGAACTCAGGATCTCTGGAAGAGAGCAGGCAGTGCTCTTAACCACTGAGCCATCTCTCCAGCCCGGAGAGAGGAGATCTTAAAAACAAGCACAACACAGCCCGTATGCTGGTGCAGACGTGTAATCCCAGTGCTAAGGATAGGATCCCTGGAGCTGGTCGAGAAGGCAGCCTCATCTTCTTGACAAACATCAAACTGGCGGGGAACTCTGTCTTAGAGAAACAGGGTGGCACGTGAGGGACAACAGCTGAAGCATCCATCCTCTGACCTCTGTGTGTGGGGGCACAGGCCTCTGTGTATGTGGGCACACTCCTGCATTTGCACGGGCCTCTGTGTATGTGGGCACACTCCTGCATTTGCACGGGCCTCTGTGTATGTGGGC
>NC_034602.1:44602282-44733460 GCF_900095145.1 Mus pahari
CTCTGTGTATGTGGGCACACTCCTGCATTTGCACGGGCCTCTGTGTATGTGGGCACACTCCTGCATTTGCACGGGCCTCTGTGTATGTGGGCACAGGCCTCTGTGTATGTGGGCACACTCCTGCATTTGCACAGGCCTCTGTGTATGTGGGCACACTCCTGCATTTGCACAGGCCTCTATGTATGTGGGCACAGGCCTCTGTGTATGTGGGCACACTCCTGCATTTTCACAGGCCTCTGTGTGTATGCACACACACACATTTGTAAGTGGGTAAATTTTATGCTTGTTGTATATGTTTAACACTCTTTGGAGAAAAAAAAATGTTTAAAAAGGGAAAACCAGGTCCATTTAATATTAAAAGGAAGGTAAGACAGAAGACTGAAGACACAGCAAACACGGCTGAGGAGACTCAGCAGATCCTGGAACATCTGTAAAGGGGAGGGCAGAGCTCTGAATAAAGCTTAGCAATGGTGCTGTAACGCCTCCAAAGAAAAGTCATAGAACACCCACTGTCTTAGTTACTTTTCTATTACTGTGATAAAAAGACATGACCAAAGTGTCTTGGTCACTCTTCTATTGCTATGAAGAGACGTCACGACTACTGAGACTCTTACAAAGGAACGCATTTAATTGGGGGGCTCGATTACAACTGAGAGGGTTAATTTAGTGTCTTCATTGTGGGAAGCAGACAGCCACGGTGCTGAAGCAGTAACTGAGAGCTTTACATCATGATTTACTGGCACCAGACAAAGGAGCCTAGTGTGGACTTCTGAAGCCCCAAAACTCCTCCAACAAGGCCACACCTCTTAATCCTTCCCAAACAGCTCCACTAATTGGGGATCAAGCATGTAAACCTATGAGCTTGTGGAGGGGGGTGGGGTGGCATTCTCCTCCAAACTACGGTAGCAGTTTATAGACAGAAGGGCTTATTTGGCCTTATGGTTCCAGAAAGAAGAGGCCGCCATCACTACCATGGTGGAGAAGCAGTGTAGAAACCTACAGGCATGGCGGATGGATCAGCAGCTGAGAGTTCACATAGGAAACCATAACATGAAGCAGAGAGACTGAACTGGGATGGAACATGGCCTTGAAACCTCAAAGCCCATCCCCATGAACTTTTACAAACACTCTGCGGGTGTCACCTCATTGAACCTTCATCAACTGTGTCATTATCAATAGATAAAGTTCCCAGCCTCAAGTCCAGCAGGATTATTAGTTGGCACCCTCCTTGATGTTATTAAATATCAGAAACAAGTCAAAGGAATAAAGACCTACTTTGTCTCAGAGTTTGAGAGTTTTCAGTCCATGTTCAGCTGGCTTCACTGTTTCTAGACTGTGGCGAGGCAGAACATCCTGGCAGGAGGGTAAGGTTCTCTACTGCAAAGTTGCTTTCTCATCTGGGTCAGGAAGCAAAGAGAGTCAGAGGGAGGAAATAGAAATGAAATTTAGGTCACAAAAACAATTGCTCCCCAAAGGCCTACTGTCTCCATCTAGGCCCCATCTCTAGATGTTTCTACCATTTCCTAATAACATAATCAAGTTATACTCTATATACCCATGGATAAATCCATTGATGAAGACGTAGACATCTTGATCCAGTTACCTGTTAATGATTGGAACCACCAGCTGGGACCTAAGCCTTCAGGATATGACCTATGTGTGACAGACACTTCCTATCCAAATTATAAAAGTAGGTATCCTGGATAATTCTACGTCAACTTGACACGAGCTAGAGTCATCAGAGGGGGAGGGATCTCTATTGAGAAAATGTTTCCATACGACCAGGCTAGAGTCAAGCCTGTAGGGCATTTTCTTAATTAATTATTGATGTGGGTAGACTCAACTCATTGTGGATGGAGCCACCCTTGGGCAGGTGGTCCTGAGTTCTCTAAAAGGGCAGGCTGAGCAAGCCAGGGGGAGCAAGCCAGTGAGCAGCGTCCCCTTCATGACCTCTTCATCAACTCTAACTTCCAGGTTCATGCCCTGTTTGGGTTCCTGCCCTGACTTACTTCAATAATGAACAGTGATATGGAAGCATAAGCCAAATAGACCCTTCTTTCCTCCCACCTCTTGATCCCTCCAAATTGTTTTGTGGTGTTTTATCACAGCAATAGTAATCTCATGTGAGACAGTAGATTAAAGCCAGGAAGGCTCTGTTGGCTGGGAAAGATCAAAGCATTTCCCTCGATATTAGTAAATATCAGCTGGTCCACTATCCTTCAGGAAGCCGTTCCCCTCACTCCTGTCTCCAATGAGCACCTAGCCCAGGAGAGCCCCAGGTAGACACTACCCAGGGCCTCCTTTCCACCTCCTTGTTTCTCTATGGCTGCTCCTCAGTTCTTCTCTCCCTATGGTCTCCATATCCCAAGTTAACAAAGCCCTGAAGAAGGAGAGAGGCCCTGGTGCAATTGGTGTTAGAACCTCAGCAAGTCAATGCTCGATGCAGTCTCACCATCCAGGACAGGTGCTGGTCCTTAGCAGCAATTGTGCCTGCCGTTACTGGCCTATGGCCCTATGGGAAGAGCAGGCACCTGTGGGCTGTTGAAAATCTGGTGTCCTGCTTGCATTCAGAAGAGGAAAGGATCCTAAAGAGTTGTTAAGTGTCCTCACCAACACTACCTGCCTATTGAGAAGAGGATCTATGCATCTCGCCATTGCGTTAGGCGAATGTGTTGATTTGCTGAGGACCGTGTGACCCTAAGCTGGGTAGTTAATTTAACAGACAGCGTGGTTGTCCTACAATTCTAGATGCATGAATTTCAAAGTTCAAAATAATTGGCAGGGTCATTTCACTCAGAGATCTCCTTTCCTGGCGTGTTGTCTATCTCTACTCTCGGTACCTTCACATCATTCTGTGTCTACATTTCCCCTATTAGTAGAGACCCCAGCCACAGTGTGTTGGCACCCACCCTACTCTAGTGTGACCTCATCCTAACTAATGACTTCAGAAATGACCTTATTGCCAAAGAAGGTCACATCTGAAGTATTAAGGGTCAGGACGATTCAACATATGAATTGGAAAGGGTGACACAACCTTACCCATCATGCTTAACACATTTTCAATGCGATGCCTCCCTGCCTCTCTATATAACATATCCACTGGGTCCTAATGAATGCTTCGTGATTCCCAAGGCTCCCCCTGGCCTCATCCAGAAGTTCCAGTGGGTAACTGCACAGTATTTATTTGCCTTCATGCCATGCAGCCCACTCTGATGTCTGGTTGAAGGCTGTGAAATGGGCATTTTGGACTCATTTTTTTTTCTATGCTTCTTTGATGTCCTCAAGCTTGCTGCTGGTCCTACAGTCAGCTAGTGGCCGGCAAGTTGACCTCTGTTCCTATAGCAATTCACTGAACTGCAGCTTGCAAGACTCTGAGTTGCCACTCACATCTGATGAGTCCCTTCCTCACTCCAAGGAGCCACTTCAAAGGCTCTCTCTGCAGAGTGCCCTGTGAAGGCTCTACCTGCAGAGCTTGTCTCTCACTAGGGCGCCATTCTATGACTGCGAGATGACTGTCTGGCTTCCCCTCACACCTTTGAAATATAGTCACCTTGGTCTCAGACACAGCGTCCTCAGACTTGGAAACTCATTGGACCAAAAATGTCTACAACTTATTTTTTTCCCCCTTAGATTTTCTTTTTGTATTGATTTTCCATTTTTAGCACAAGATTGATCACCAGCAAAATACCAATTTACATACAGATTCTGCTAAACTCAGCATCCTACATACTTGGAACTTTTTCGTCCATAAACCAATTTTTTAAAGAGAGAGATTCTATAATCAGAAGCTTCTCTGGTGACACCTGGGTCTCTTGGGAACAGACCCAGGAGGGACACAGCCAGGTCGGGGAGAGACCAGTTGACTTGTGAGCATGGCAAGTTAAGGAATCAGGGATGCATATGGACTGGTAACATGTTGCTTAATTCAATGGATGTCATCATGAAATTGACAAGCCTTGGTCAGCTATCTTAGAAGGTCATGTGATGGCATTCAGCAAACACAGTGTAAGCATCTTCTATGAGATAGGGCATTGTTTGCGAGATAGGGCAGAGCCCAAAGATCCAGAGTGTGTTTGGGTGATGGCTATAGGACAGTGGGGAAGTACATGTCAAACAACTGTGCAAACAATTGTTTAAGCTTCCAAGGAAGTTTAAATTTTACAAGTCATATAGGGTTGTTAGGACAGTATATAATAGAAGGAAATATAAGTCATTGTAAGTGAGACCTGAGAATATATAAAAGTTAGCTAGCAAGAGGCCAGGCTGGAAGAGGCTCTGTCAGAATGAGGGAGAGAGTAGGGGGAATAGAATGACTGGGTGAAAACTCGTGTGACCTGAGAACAGAGTAAGGAAGGACATGGCAACAGAGTGGGTGAGAAGGAGATCCCGAGCCTGAGCCAGGAGAAGGACATTGGGATCTACCACACAAGCCCCAGGAACCTCTGAACAGTGGATTGGAATTGAAACCAGACTCTACGACAGAGACCCAAATATACAGTGGCTCAGACAAAAAGAATTTGATTCGTATGCAAAGTTGCTTTCTGGGTATGAAGAGAGCCATGTGGATAGGGCATAGATGGAGCTCAGCTAATCGGATTTAGGTTTTGTGTACTTGCAGACCATGGGAAAGAAAGAACCTTCCAATGATGCCAGCCTCAGTCACCAAATCTCCCCACCTGTGTCCCCAAGGATTCTGGAGACAAGCATGCCCAGTCTACTGTGCTCTTGACAGATTCTAGATTCTAGACTCTATGCCAAGAGTCACTCAAAGGTTTGAAGTGACTTCATACTGGGAGCTTGGGTCATTGCAAGACCTCTTCAATCAAATGTTGGGCACTTAAGAAGGGAGAACTCAAAAACTAGAACTAGAGCTCCAGTGTGGGGTGACTCCAGCCACCCAGCTCCTAACAGCCTCCGGACAGCCAAGCTTCTTGTACAACAGCATGTCTCCAGTGTGACTATTCTAGTGGGCAGGCAGAAAAAGCATGGCCCCTAAGACTCAGTCAGACTTGGAAATCCTGCAGGGTCTCTTATGCAAAGATTGCTTGGTTACAAGAAGCCCTATGCCACTTGGACTCTAGAGGGAGGGACAAAGAATGCCCCCCTTTGCTAGACGAGTGTTAAGTGACATTGCAGAGGAATCTGTGCGCTGTAAGAGTTTTGAAGCCATCTTTGGAAAACAGAATGAGCCACATCCTGGAAGGCCGTTACTGAGGTAACAGACCCCTGTCCTCGCCTGCTGCGGCACCGATGAGTCAGCAGAATCATGTGCATGAATGAAGGACCTCATGTTATTAAAAAGGAAAGTTGAAACATCAGGCAAGAAGCCAAATTCAGCCCCAATTGAACATTCTCTGTATTACGAATACAGCATAAATATATGTTTTCCATAGCTCTTGCGGAGCAAACAGCTGCATTTATTTGCGTCCAAAAACATGGAAAAGTTCCAAACTATAAGCAAAAAAAGGAAGGAACTCAAGAAAACAACTCCCGCTTCCATAAGTGTGAATCTTCATAAAGATGCTCGGAAGTTTGATGGAAGCAGGTGTGGAAACCTTCTAGCCTGAAGTGTACCACTTACAGATAACCCCCTACCATATAATGGTGTCGCTCTCAGGGAAAGGCTTGTACATTTAACTCAACAGTCAAATGCCTATTGAGCTTCTTCATGAGAACCTGAGCCACCAATCCTCTCTCCTATTTCCAACCTATATTTATTCTCTCTCTCTCTCTCTCTCTCTCTCTCTCTCTCTCTCTCTCTCTCTCTCTCTTGTATGTCACACACACACTTTCACTTGACTTAGCTAGGAAAAAACAAACAAACAAAAACCTAAACAAACCCTCAGGACCCTGATAACTGTAACTGTTTGCATCATGAAATCTGTCCTTCCTATGTGATTTCATGTGAGTTCTTCCCCTGTGCCCACAAATAAAGATATAGTCTAGAAGAAGGATGAGACTGGAGAACCTTTATAAAACCACTCACGAATCCCCACCCCATCACATTCTAGCTCTGAGCTGGGAATCCGAAAGTGTCAGATGATGCATCCCTCCCTAAGATTTAGCATTAGCAAGAGGATGCTTTGAAGGGATTCTATTACCTCTTTATGTCCTTGCACATAAACTAGGCCTTCCCTGGAAAACTCAGTTCAGATCGGATTTTCAGTGAAAATTTCTAGTTGTTAGATTTTTAAGGCGTAAAGAAGGGAAACACCACACAGGGCTTCTTGCGTGCAAACGCTATCCCTAGTGCTTCTCTGGAGACATACAGAAAGAGGGAAGGCTTGCTCGGATGCAGCCGGGGTGGATAGTCAGAGAGGAGGAGGTGACAGAGAGAAAACTCCAGGAGAGCAGACCCAGGGAACGTGTCGGTCAGTTTTACAGCACACCTTGGGGATCCAGCAGAGTGGATAGTATGTGTAAAGGAAGAGCGCGGGACAGCCATCATTTATATTTCTAGTTTCCTCATGAACATACTAACTCTATCACTATCTTTAGGGTCACTTGACCAGAACTGGGTGATCAAAACCCTTCACCTCAGCTCCTTCAATATTCTTGCTTTCTCTCTTCCAGCCACACCAGCCAGGTCCTAGTCTCCCCCCACCTCAGGGCCCACTGTGGGATAGAGATGAAGTGTCTACCCTCCCCAAAAGACTCATGTGTTGAAAACTTGGTACCCAGGTGGTAGTGCTCCTAAGAGGCGATTGGCTCACAGGGATACTAATGTCATCTATGAGTTAATCCACTAAAGTGTTGACACTAAATGAGCTACCAGCAGGTAGGTCCGGCTGGAGGAAGCAGGCCCCTGACAACGATATGACTGATTGTTATTTTCTTCCTATTTCCTGGCAACCATGAGTTGAGTATTTTCCTTTGCCATGCCTTTCTGCCACGTGTTTCTGTCTCAGCACAATTCTAAAAGCATTGGAACAAGCCTACCATGGACTGAAATCCCTGGAATCATGAGACAAAATTAGTATTTTCTCCCACAAGCTGTTTGTGTTTCCTTTCCCACCACAGCAACTGAAGACTGCCCGACGCAGGATGCCTGCATTCAGAATGCCTGAAACAATTCCAACCTCGAGAGAAGAGGTTCCACTTGTTTTCAACTACCAATTGTTTTGTTGGCTTGTGGTGGTGACCCAGGGAAACAGATTCAGACGTTGCCCTGGTCTATCATAGAACAGTGGCCTCTTCCTGCCTCTCTTCAGTGTGTCCAGGAATGAGAAACAGGAACCAGAGAATGGGGCAAGCTTCGTGTAACGGGCTGGCACCTTACATGCCACACTCAGGTGGCATTTAGGGTGAATGGAATGATCTTGTAGGATTACCAAACTCCACCTGCCAGCTTGCTGAAGTGTTGCATGCTTGGGAGGCCAGTCTGCCTCATTTAAACAAGGAATTGGTACCTGTATTGTAATAACACTCCATCACTGATCCACAAGCGACTTCAGTCTCAATGCTAGCAGAAATCTGGTAAAGACTTTCAGTCCTATCCAGACCTTGTCTAAATGTGGTGTTTTAGGACTCCTTTGTACTCTACAGTGACTCCCAGGGCCCCTGAGCCACTAATTCCCAAGACAGCTCATGATCTGTAGCACTTTTTATTCAGCAAACATCAGTCCGCAGAGGTTCATGGGTTCTTCCCCCAGCGAGATGGAGTTCTGAGAGATTCGGAAGTGTTACAAACCCTCTTCTCCCTTCACTTCATTAGCCCACCAACACCGTCATTTCCATAATCCTCTTTATAATTATTTCAAGTGGGAAAGGAGCAATGTTCCTACCTAATGAAGAGGAGGTGGGGGAAAAAATAGAAACGGTTGATAGATGATTGAATAGCCTCTCAGAGAAGTGCAAACAGCGTGTGATTAGGGAGTTTGAGACTGGACCTGACACCTTTCCAGCTTAGACTCCCCTCTCCAACCCTTGTCAGTTTTTCTGCATCAAGGTAGCTTTCTGACTTTCTGACATAAGAATTCCCTGGTGTCCCCCTGTAGTGGATCTGTTCAAAGGTCACCCAGAACACCACACCATCATAGAATCCTCTCCACACCATCTCCTCACTACTATCTATGTGCTGCATAATCACATGGTCAGTGATAGACCTCATCTACCACATAAACGCTGCTGGTTCCCTAAGATAAAGATGGACTTGAAAAATACATATCACTCGGTGATGCTGTAGTCATAGTAACATCACAGCAGTTGTGAAGATGTGTGTATAACAAACCGACAGCTCTGCCAGTTGTATAAAGACACAGCAATACAATTACAGAGAGTATGGAATACTCGGTAATAAACACTTGTGTTACCAGTTTATGTGTTTACCCCACTGCACTCTTTATCACTATTTCAGAGTGCACAGCTTCCTTATTTAAAACAGTGCTCTGTAAAACAGTATGCTGTATTACTTTGTTGGCACCAGCCTCAACGTGTTCCATGTTTATGGCATCTCTTGGCTACATCATTTTCTCTCACTTTCGATTTAATCATGAACTGTTCATTCATCACAACTGTAAGAGCAAGAGGCTATTCATCCATACACTATCACCTAGGCATGCAGAAGGCTATACCACCCAGGTTTGTGTAAGCACGTTCCGTGTTGGTCTCACACTGACAAAATAGTAGAACAATGCTTATCTTTGGATAATGCACTTCTCTCTGTCTTTCTGCCCACATTTAATATGCAAGAAATACATATATACATACATGGTTTTCACACACACACACACACACACACACGTGTGTGTGTGTGTGTGTGTGTGTGTGTGTGCATGTTCTCTTCCTAGATTATAAGCTTGAAACTTTATCACAGATTTCTCCATATCTCCAACTCTAGCTACTGAAAAACACGCTTTTGACAGAATAAGACCTCAGGAGTTGGGAAGGGGGCTCGGCAGCTAGGAGCTTGTAATGCTCCTCCAGAGGCATCTTCCCACGTGATGATCTGAGGGGCCAGGCCCTTTCTGCCTGAGGAATTTGTGAAAATCCATTCAGTTTCCAAGGTCGCCATACTGCCCACATCAAGGATGCTGCAGAGGAAAGAAAATGGAAAATTAGACATAACTGGGTACTGGCCAAGAAAAAGTGATTGATTAGTGTCCCTTGTAGCTGAATGTTGTAGGTGAAATTTGTTCCTGGGAAGAAGTTTGGAGTAACAGTGGCACCCCCTTCCCTCCCCCACCTAGCATTGCTCCACTAATACCTTTCTTCTCCACAAATCCCTACTGAAAAGCTGGTGCCAAGCTCTGGCTTCCTGTTCTTCGAACAGGTATCCATTGAATTCTTTTTTAAATATTTATTTTGTTTTTATTTGTGTGTAAGTGGTTCTGTATGTACAGACATGGGGGGGGGGGGTGTCAGTGTCCCAGGAGGCCAAAAGAGGATGTTGGGTGCTATGACCCTAGAGCTAAGGTTGACGCTGGCAAGAGAACTTGAGTTCTTCTTGCAGAAGCAATAAATGTTTTAACTGCTGATATAGCTTCAGCCTCTAAAATGGACTTTAATATGCAAGAAATACACACACACACATATAGATACATACATATATACATAAATAGTTTTTCACACACACATGCGCACACAACACACATACATATACATGCATACACACACACACACATTATTCCTTAGACACCTAAGTCTTTTTTTCCACTGTGGGGCACCTTGGAGTTTTCTTCTTGCTTATGGAGGGGTGAGATTTTCCTTGCCAGAAATACTCTTCCTTCTCAATGACGGAATGCATGAAAGATTTGGGTCACTCTTTCTAGGATCTGTTGCCTGAGTCGAGATTCTGTTTTCAACAGGAAATTCAGTGTTCCTGCCGCTCTGGGCAGAGAGGGTCTGAGGAGACAGGTTGGAAACCATGAGAGTCAATCTCTGCCTTGAGATTTAAAAAGAAAAATCGCTTTCTGGGATTGTCTTACAAGACAAATGTCTTGTGTTCTGACGTGTGTTGAGAAAGGAAGGGAGCCTGTTGTGACTTGTATGAAGAAAGGTCCCCCATAGGCTCCTGTATTTGCATACTTGGTCCGCATTGGTGGCACTCTTTAGGAAGGTTATGAGACCTGAAGGAAGGTGTAGCCTTGCTATAGAGAAGCGCATCAGTGGACGCCAGCTTTCATGGTTTGTAGCCCCCACCCTCTTCCTGTTTCCTGGGTACGGATGAAGACTGTGTTTGAACACCTCCCTGCTCTTCTTGCCACGGCATGATAGTGGATATCCCTCTGGAACCACAAGGCAAAGGAAACTCTCTTTTTCTCAAGTTGCCTTTGGTCACTGTATTTTATTACAGCAATAGAAAAGTAACTAACACAGAGCCATTGGACCAAGTAGTTACCACCCAAAGCCAGGGAAGCCCCTTGCTCAGTGGACTGACTATACTAGATTCTCTGTGTAGTTATTCCAGGAAACAGAAACATACTGTTTTCCATAGTGCCACATTTCATAAAATTAGATTCTCTCACTGAAGTCCATAGGTGCTTTCGTAGCTGACCGCCAATTGTCTCGCTAATCATATTTGTCCTGCCTTCGTTCTTCAGGGTTGTTTCGCTTTGGCTGTCTTACACATACACATGGGTGTAAATAACACGTGGTATCTGTATATAGTGTAAAATGTGTTATATATAATGTCAGACTGGACAGGAAAAGAAATACAACAGTGAGAAACTAAGGATAGACTCCCAGGGTTTTAGCAAATGTTGGGTTTGTATTTTGCTCACACAACGCACTCATCGTGTGGTTGTCTGTATGCATTTTCAGTAGGTGTCTCTGTTCCACATTCACAATGGGGTACTCACTCTCATAGCCTTCCCCACCCGTCCCCCAGTAGCCACAACATATGGGACAGGAGATCACTGCAGCAGGAGAGGGGAGACCATCAAGTACAGTGAGTTCTTACACACACACACACACACACACACACACACACACATACACACACACTGCATTGGTCAGAACAAGTCACATGACTCCATCTATTTACAAAGCATTCAGGAAATAGGTGAAGAAAATATAATACTTGTGACCATTATCAACTTTTCACTCATGAATCTTTTGAAAACTATTTATTTGATGAGACTCAAAGTTGTCCATGAGTTGTCCTTGATCTCATTCTATAGCCCAGATAGACTTGGACTCTTATAGCTATGTACAACCAAGGCAGCTTTTACATATTTAAAAAAAAAAAAAAAGAGCAAGCCTTGCAGCATCCTTCCACCAACATCTCCTGTCTCTGAATTCTGAAGACATTTTATATGGCATCCTTCGTAATAAACTTTTCAGTCTCACATGGAAGCTATAGGAACATGTACACCCGTATGGCTATCCGTATAAGACAGAAGTCATTCTCCACATGCCCACACTTCCATCTGCATCAATGCTCATAAGAACCCCTGGAGGGAGCCACATGTCCAATTCACAGACAGGAAACTGGAGACACAGAAAGGTGAGAATTCTAAGAGGCGCCTAGGACTGGCAGTTCAGTTCCCCTGCACAAACTAGACCTGGCTAACCGTTTGAACGTCCTCATCAGCAAAGAGCAAAATACAAAATCGGCTCGGCTCTTCATTTCTCATGGAGCCAAGTGCAGTTCTAGACACTCTGCAGGGTTTCTGAAATGCTTTTTTCCACACAACTGGAACCTTTTCCAAAGAAGATCTTCAACAGGGTTGATCTTGTGTTAGTTTCCCTTCCAGACTTGCCAGACAGCTCCTGCAGCCCCAGAATTTGTTGCTATTTTGTCTCCTTAAAAAGCTATAGGTCATCACAGAAGATAGAACAGGGTCTTTGGGGACACTGTGGCAGGCAGGCAGAAGCAGAAGGCAAGACACTCAGGAAAGACCGGGGCTACTTTGTATTGTGTTTGATTTTGTGCTTAAGAGACTGTTAAATTGAAGCAGGGAAGTGTGCCTGCTAAGTCTATTTGGCCTTCCTTTGAGTCCCTAAACTCTGTAAATAAATCTAGGCCTCCCAGAGGACTTTCCTTTGCTTAAGTGTGGGCTTCTGGTAAGCTGTAATCCCCTTCCCCTGGCTGGGAGCCTTCTACAGACTAAATTTAGAAAAATTAAATTACAACCCGGCACCATGGCTCCCGAAATGAAATGTATAGGACAGAGTACCTGAAAACACCAGAGAGAATGTTGCTCAGACAGAAGAGTCGGGGCTTGGTGATCAATCTCACACGTCTACACAGAGAGGCAGAGGTCCTGATCGTTTAGAGAGAAAATGGGACCGCGCCAGCCAATTTGGAGCCATCAGAGCAATGATCAGGGAGAGGAGCCCCCCCCCCCCCCCCGTCTAATTATGCCTCTGCGTTCCAACCAGGCATGAAAGAAATCACAGTCAACCTGTGACTGAGAAAGGTGACTGCAGCGTGCTGCATCCAATGTCTGTCTCACACGCGGGGCAGCCAGGGCCAGTGAGTCAGGGGCGAAACTACTAGAAAACGGTCTTCTTTGATGACTAACAAGGAGGGGGCCGTTTTTGAATTTGTCCTGATGGAAAAATTGTTGGGATCTCAGGAATTAATAAGGAACTAGCAATCCCGGCTTGGACACGCTATCCTAGATGTATGGACTTGTATGTACTTAAAGGGGAGGGGCTGCATGGCACTGGAAGTCTATCCTGGGGAGAGACGGGACTAAGTGGTACTTTGTCATTAACCTACCCACAGGATAGCTCTGTGCTACCCAGAGAATGGGAATAATGCCCATGTCATTTAAAAATGTGCTGCAGACCTTCAACCAAAGTATTTTCTGGGTTTTTTTTTTTTTTTTTTTTTTTTGCCTGTTTTCTTAGCAACCCAATACAGATCTTTATTTTAAAAGGCAAATGTTGGGCCAGGGGAATAGCTCAGTGGTGGCATGTGTGTTTAGTGTAAGTCAGGCTCCAGGCTCAATTCCTAGCACTGACAAAAATATGAAGTCTTTTTAAAAGAATGAAAGGCAAATACAACTGGATCTTGGGACTTAAAGGACAGTATTCTGCATTTTAAGTGTGTGTGTGTGTGTGTGTGTGTGTGTGTGTGTGTGTGTTTTGTCTACATATCTGTATGTGCACCATGTGCACACCTGGTGCCCACAGAGGTCAGAAGAAAGCATCAGACCCCTGGACCGAGAGTTACTGATGCCTGAGACACCATGTCAGTGCTGGGAATTGAACCAGAATCTTCTGCAAGAGCAACAGGGGTTAGTCGCTGAGCCATCACGCCAGCCCCAAAGAGAACACATGAATATGATGTTTCTGTTTTGTTTTGCTGTGGCCAAGTGAGCTTCATGCATCAGTTAGCATTCCTACTATATTAACTTATTCAACAAACATGTATTTAGTCCTAAAGTAGACTGAGTATTCTCCTAAACTATTGAGATTAGTATAGTGAGGAAATCAAAATCTCTTTCCCCGTAGAGTTTATATGGAGAAGAGAGACTTAAATGATGATATGCTGTTGACAAACCAGTGATGATTCAATTCCTTGCTGAAAGAGGAACTATAATGGAAAGCAAATGCAATGAAGAATCCAAGGGTATTTTACCGATCTCTTGTCATGCAACAAACTCTTCCCAAGTTTAGTGATGTTAAACAACTACACTAGTTTCCACGATTCTGCTCACAACCATTGGTCAGAATTAGTCACATGACTCTCCTTTAACCGTAATCGGGCAGGCACATATGGGAGAGAACACGGGGTTTGGTGAGGAGTCAATACTTTCAGGCACAGGCCATTCTGGAGGAAGAAGATGGAGATTGTAATCTATGTGAGGTTTTTCAGGCACCAAATTCATACTTTTCCTTAAATGCTGAGTTGCCTCTTTAAGGCTATTTGCCTGGTGGGAGGGGAATGTTAACCTTTTTTGCTGTTGTAGCAAACTATCCTAGAGAAAAAATTTGAGGGAGGATTTATTTTGGCTCCCGGTTTCAGATGTTATGGTCGATGGCCTCTGTGTTTTTGGACCAAGGTGAGGTAGATCATGGCAGAAGAACTCCCTGGTGTTAAGTTGTTCTTTCATAGTGGCCAGGAAGTAGAAAGTGCAAGAGAAATTGTGCCTGCCTTGCGGACTTCCTCTGCACTTCCCATTCAGCTTCCATCCTAGCAGACTGTGACGTCTGCATTCAGTGTGATCACCACCAGCCCACTGCTTCTGTAAATGACCTAGGTACAGCTAGTTCTGGGCTCTGCTATCCTTTTAGACATTTGCAGTCCAATCAAACTGATCATCAACATTAGCCATCATCATTAGTGTTTAGTATTTTTGTACGTGCCTTCCTATTCTCCTACAAAAATGCTTACCATGGAACGGTGGACATGCCTGAAACCTCTTCGTGGCTGATGGATTGATTGATGCTTAGCAAGGAGTTCAATCATAGTGAAATAGTGTATAGTTCACCTGAACCACAATCTCCACGTAGCATCTATTCAGTTCACCCAGGCCCTAAGAATGCACTTATACCATATATCAGTCACCAGTGTTAGAGCGAAGTGATCCACCAATCAGGAGGAATATGGGTTTGGAAATTCTATGGGAAATAAAGAGGAACATATATTTTGTTTTCTTTTGCCATTAAAATAAGCTGCAACTTCTCTGAAGGAAATGGCGTTAAGTGCTGGGTGAGGGTGGGGGGGGGCCTTTAAAGACTATAAATCTGTTGCCAAGGTAGAAGTATGTCCTTTAGTACAGGCAAATTCTGAGAGCGCCTGTGTGACGCCTTCCGTTGATGCTCTAAATGACTGGATCAGATGACGATAATGATGCTTGTGATAATGGCTATTTCAGGCAAGGAACGCTTACAGCGTCATCAGAGCTCAAGGGCAGGTCCATTATTGGTCTTGGGTCCTGCCCCTGCTGCCATCTTTCCTCTCCCATCAAACTTCCTTTGTCCTTCAAGAGGTAGTTTTCCAGACATTTGCAGTGGGAACTAGATGCTTAGTTGGGAGACAAACGTGCATCTGCTGGGACCCATTTCTCACATCTCAGCATGAGCTCCCACTCAGGTGCTTGCTGGGAACCTCTCTTAGACGGTGATTCCACAAGGTGGGGGCAAACCCTGAGAATTTGCACTTGCTGGGTAAATAGCCCTCACCCCTGCCAAATCCATACCCATCCCGACCCTCAGAATGTAGTCTTATTAGCTTCTGAATTCAGATAAGATAGAGCATATTCAGTGCGGTATGGCTGTTAGCAGAATGTGGCATGACTAGAAGTCAAAACTTTGCAGATTATTCAGTGGAGATGGGATTTGTTGACTTAGGTTGGGGTCTAAATTCAATATGACTGGAGTCTTTATAAGAAAAATAAATGCAGGTCACAGATCCAGAGAGAGACCCAGAGAGACATAGTAGAAAGAGATGTGATGACCCAGGCAAAGTCCAGAGTGATGAACCTACAGACCAGGACACACCAAACATTGTTAGGAACACCAGAAATGAAGGAGAGGCAAGAAAAGATTCTTCCTCAGCTCTCCAAGTATGTGTGGCGCTGCTGGCAACCCCATTATAGCCTTCTGGTCTCTGGTGCTGTGAGAGAAAGGTTTCCAGTGTGGTAAGCACTCTGGTGATGTGTTCAGCAACTCTAGGAAGCCGATGCATCGTGCAGTGCTGATACTGTTGGCATGGGAACCATAACTTGAAAGCCATTGTTTCAGGGCCTTTCTATAGGAAAGAAAACCTAAAGAATTCAGATGATGACTGTGTGAAAGGGGACATTCTAACATGGATGTCTTTCTCTTTTATATGGGGTCTGTAATGGACATATGCTGTTTGGGGATTGCTACAAAGCATCCTGGATTTTTTTCCTAAGAAATGTCATGAAGATGATTATTCTCTACACTACTGTGGAGCTGGATCTCTCTCTCTCTGTGGTCTGATACCATCAGCAGTGGGCAAATGACCCAACCTTGGCTGCACTATACTCTCTGTTCTGGAACTTGGGATTCAAAGCCATGCCAGTGCACACATCTGGCATTCACTATTCCCGCTGCTGTGCCCAGACACTACGATAGTATGGGTGCTAAGGTTGGAGTGCATGCCTTAATCTTCCATCTTTAGATCAGTTCTCCAGCCTCCTGAAGATTCTGCAAGTCTCCAAAAAATCCTTCCAGTAAGTCTTTTTTATGACATTACAGCCTGCTTTTGTCGCTTGCTATGCTTGCTATAAATAATCGAACATAGATTATCTCTCGTCTTCACATGTCCCTGATGTGGTCTAGATGTAGTTAAGCTGAGTTTTCATTGTTGTGCTTTGGCTCTGAAATGCTGTCCCACTTCCCCCACAAGCTTATGTCATGCACCCCTTCCCCCTGCAGTGCAGCAGTGTTTGAGGGGAGATAGTTGGGACATTGATTCGATTGAGAACTCTGCCTTCATAGATAGGTTCATCCATTTATGGATCTGTACTAGATCTTAAAGGAGAAACTTTCTCATAAGCGTGAGCCCTCTCCTTCTGCTTCCCAGCCACCAAGAAGAGAGCAGCTTTGCTCCATCGTGGGTATACACCCACCGCTATGCTCCTCAGCACAAGCACAAAGCAATGGCTGGAAGTATGAGCCCCAAACCAGCGTTTCCTCCACTGATCTGATTTCTCTGGGGCATCAGCATTTTTCATACTGGTGGGATGCTAACACAAACATCTGGGGGCTTTTCCTGATTATAAATGCGATGTGACTATTGTGACAAAGAGAGGGTGCCCGCTAAATATTTATTTGTAAAGAGAGTCCTTTAGGGCTGAAAAGGTGGCTCGCAGTTTAGAGTGCTTGCTGTTCTTCCAGAGGTCCCGAGTTCAGGCAGAACTCACATCAAGAGGCTCACAGCTGTGTATAACTCCAGCTCTGAAGTATTTGATGCCCTCTTCTGGCCTCTGTAACACACACACACGCACACACACACACACACACACACACACATTAATCTTTTTTTCCAATACAGTTATTTGCTTGACCTTTGTTTGGTTAACTACCATTGCTCAACTAGCAAGAAGGAACAGATTGGTTCCCTAAAGGGTGACGCTCCAGGAAGGGTGTTTATCCTAATGACATCTAAGGAGACCACAGAACTGGTGATGCTCCGGGATGGGTGTTTATCCTAATGACACCTAAGGAGAGCACAGAACTGGTGATGTTCCGGGAAGGGTGTTTATCCTAATGACATCTAAGGAGACCACAGAACTGGTGAAACTATCAACCTTTGTCTCAGCAGTGGACAAGAGTGTCACAGCCACCAGCTTGTTAGGTAAGGTGATATTAATGCAAGCTTTGTGATTAGCCTAAAGGTTTGCCTCAGATTTGTGTGCGTGTGAACTCCAGATGCAGCTCTGAAAGGGAAGCCTCTGGGCACTAGAGTGTAGCCCTAGATTTTCTGTCTGAGCTGAACTATCCCCTCATGCTGATGTCACCTGCCTCCCCCACCTGAGACACTCTGTAGAGCTTTCAGTTGTTGATGTCAGCAGCATCCTCACTGCCCTGGGGGTCAGTTTCCCATGCAGGGCACTACAACTATGTTTTACAAGCATTGGATAAATTAGGCTAACTTTCTCCGTTGCTGGTGTAATACATTGAAATAATCCCAACTCATACCTGCTCCTTCTTTGCCAAACTCCTCCCTCCTAAACCTGCTCACATATAGTCAGACCTGTTGAATGGAATTCCCATGAGCTCCTTCTCCAAATCCCACCTCCCCTGCCATGGACTCTGAACTGCAGTTGTCTGCATCCCTTCGACAATCTTCCTCCAACTTAGGAAACAAGCAACTTTTGCTGCCACTCCCCTAAAGGTTCCACAGCGCGTCTCGAAATGCCCCTGTTTTAAAATTAAAGGAACAGCAAAGTGCCTTCCAAAGTTCAGTCTGAGTTTAGAAAATTCATTACACTGAGAAGAGAAAAAGAATTTTTCTTTATTGCTGATAGTTAGTGGCATTGACGGATCACGGCAGAGCCATCCGCAATATGGCCAAATAACTTCGCTGGAGAGGATTTTATATAGCTACAGCTAAAATTCAATGAACTGATTCAGAAGACTCAGTATAAAATATAACAGTGGCTTCCAGTGCCAAATCAATTTGGGGGCTTGAAGGGAGAGAGAGAGCCTTCGTTCCCTCCCCTTTCATGGATGTGACTTTAACTAGACTGTAAATTCCGAGGCAGAGGAGTGGCAGGCAGTCGGTTACAGCAGGTGATTTAAGAGACCTACCGTGAAAACTCAGCAAGTGATGGCAAACACCAGCACTCGAGAGCATGTGACTATGGGGAATGTCCTCAAGAAGAGTTGAAAAGCTCAAAGGATATACTGGGAAAGGGGGTTGTACATGCATGTAGAAGAGAGAGGTGGATGTTCATCTTCCTGTCTCCATTCTCCACCTTATCTTTTGAAATAGGGTCACACACTGGAGCTGAAGCTCACTGATGAACTAAGCTCATCCTCCTGTCCTCATCTCCCAGCTCTGGGACTGTAGGTGTGTGCCACCATGCCTGGCTTGTTACATGGGTGATAGGGATCCAGGCTCAGGCGCCATGCTTCAGAGATAAGCACTTCATCCACTGAGCCCTCTCCCCAGCCTTCCTCTCCTGACTTTGCTCTTCTCGTCTTTTGGCTTCCACTGTTCTCCCATCCTCTCTTCCACGACGTTCCCTGGATTTCAGAGGGAAGTTCCTTTTGGGTCCAAGCCCTCAGCAGTCACTCACACTCAGTACTTTGACCATCATTGGCTTCTGAAAAGGCTTCTCTGACCAAGGCTGAGAGCCACCCTAGTCCATGGGTATAAACAGAAATATTTAGAAGGAATCCTAACTACTTGTCTGTTTGGCAAAGTATCATTAGGTGATTTCCCCCATAGCACCTGTGATTTGCCTAACCATAGACTTTTGAGCAGTTCTATAGTGCCAAGTATGTATTTCCTACCATGGAATAAGCCTCAAATCCAATCAGATAGTGGCTGGTTAATCCCAGAACATTTGAGCCAGTATCGTATTCATGGGCATATCATGCTAAGGCAGTTAAAAGTTGTAGAACATAGAAGGTATAGCTGGGTGTGCTCATTGATGACCTTCCCCCTCCCCCAACAGCTTACATACAACATCTTCTGGCACTATGAAAGACAGTTATCATGGCAGAAGCTTCCAGCTCAGTACCAGTGCTATCTTGTATCCAGGGTCTGGCTGTTTGGTTCTGGTAGGCCTCCAAGAGCAATGGTAGTAACCGGTATTGTTTGGGGCAGCCTCTGGGACTCTCTGGCCAACAACTCATAGGGAAATACCACACTCCTGGCATCATGATATGGGTTTGGAAACCTATGACTAACTAACTATGCAGAGTACTTCTATTCAATCTTTAGGAAGGAAGGAAGGAAGGAAGGAAGGAAGGAAGGAAGGAAGGAAGGAAGGAAGGAAAAGAAAGAAAGAAAGAAAGAAAGAAAGAAAGAAAGAAAGAAAGAAAGAAAGAAAGAAAGAAAGAAAGANNGAGGGAGGGAGGGAGGGAGGGAGAGTTTTAGTTAGGTTATAAAGGTTAGGTTTGTTTCTGTATAGCTTTTTCATACGTTCTTAGTTTTGGTTGACACCCCTTCCCCCGCACCTCCACCTTTCTTTAACCTCACCTCTCTTCTCCTTTAATCAATCCCTCCTGTGGTGGTTTGTATATGCTTGGCCCATGGAAACTGGCACTATTAGGAAGTATGTCACTGTGGAGGTGGGGCTTCAAGGCCGCATATCTGTTCACGTGTGGCCGAACCTTCCTCCTGGCTGCCTTTGGAACAAGACATAGAACTCTTGGTTCCTCCAGGGCCATGTCTGCCTGGATGCTGCCATGTTTTCCACCATGATATAGTGGACTGAACCTCTGAAGTGTAAGCCAGCCCCAACTGAATGTTTTCCTCTATAAGAGTTCCCTTGGTTATGGTGTCTCTTCACAGCAATGGAAACCCTAACTAAGACATCTACCCTTCTATGTTCATATTGCACGTGGTTTACTATCTGTCCCAGTTGGTTTTGTGTCAACTTGACACAAGCTAACATCATTTGGGAAGAGGGACTCTCAATTGAAAAAATGACTATAAGATTTCCCTGTAAGCAAGTCTGTAGCAATTGACATGGGAGGGCCCACCCATTTTGCATGGAACCATCAGGGGGCAGGCATTCCTTGGGTGTATAGAAAGCAAGCTAAGCAACCCATTGGTGGAACAAATCAAGAAGCACCACTCTCCCATGGTCTGTCATGGTCTCCCATCAGTTCCTGTCTTGAGTTCCTGCTGACTTCCCTGAATAATGAACTGTGAGCTGTAAGATCAAATAAATCCTTTTTTCTCCAAGTTGCTTTTGGTCATGGTGTTTTATCATAGCAACAGAGAGCCAACTAAACACTGTCTTCCCCTCCGCCTTTAAATTTCTCCCACCCCACATACCTCTCTCGAATGCCTCCTTTCTTGCCACCTGGCCTTGACTTACTCCAACTTAAATACAGCTACCAAAAAGTAAATCTGAGATCTACATGTAAGAGAGAACACGAGACATTTGTCTTCGTCTGGGCCTAGGTTACCTCACCGGTCATTATCTTTGCAGATCCCATTCGTCTTCCTGAAAATTTTCAAAAATCCCACTTTCCTTTAGTTACAAACAGAATGCCATTGTGCACATGTTCCACATTTTCCTTGTCGGTTTCACACCCGCTGGACATCTATGCTGACTCCAGTCCTTAACATCGTGAATAGAACAGCAATGTGTAGGTCTGAGCAGGTATCTCTAGGTTGGGGTACAGAACCCTTTGCATAGATGCCCAAGATTGGCAGAGCTGGGTCACCTGGTATTTCTAACGTTTGCTTTTTGAGGAACCCCCATGCTGGTTTCCATAGTGACTGTTTCAATCTACATTGGCATCAGGCACTATTGGCAATCAGGCACATTCACGGACAGCTGAAAGTGACTCAGCGATAATCAGGCATCTTTACAGCCAGCTTTTGAAGGACCCCATGATAAGATGTGTCTTGTTCCCCCCTCCTCCAATCTCTTTCCTCTTTCTCAGAGGCCTCTGTGTCCCACGTGAGATCTGTCACATGGTGTGGTTTTGTAGGAACCGCCGCCTAGTCCAATCAGACACCATCTGATATCACCCAGTACCACATCATCAAGGAATTAACAGTTCTAATACATAACTTTTGAGACAATTGTAAGGCCTTTCCCAAAAATGTCACCAGGGCCTATGTTTAAGGAGCTGGAGCCAGGGCCTGGGGAGATGTGGAGGGCATCGGTCCTTGTGGTGGTTTATTAGCACACTCGTGGGTACCACTGATATCTAGCTGGTCCCCGGACCGCAAGCATCAAGTGACAGATCACATGCGTGCCTCCCCATTTAATGCGCTCCTATCTTCCAGATCTGCTCGTTGCCAAGAGTTTCCAGGGCAAGCTGCCCTGGATGCTTCCATTCGGCGTGATTCATCCTCACTTCAGTTTTGGAAGCTTTTAAACTTGGGCAGGGGTGTGGGGGTGGGGTCGGGGGTGGACAGCATGGCCCTTGGGAATGCGCTGTCACGCATTAGCAGTTGATTTTAAACACCAAATATGCTGCCGTCAGTCACGGAGCGACATAATAATACGACTTCAAAAGTGCAGGGTCCAAAAGAAAGGGCATTATTAATGGGGAAAAAAAATTTTTTAAAGTTATATTAAAGAGCCTCGAGTCTAGTGGAAAAAGCCAAGAAATGGGAACAAAATTAGCATTATTATAGCTTTTCATGGTAACTTACTCTGGGTTTTTATATGGTGGCTTTATAAGAAGAGGAGGAAAAGGGGGAAGTGTAGCTGATCATAATTTATCCAACCAAATACATTTCCCATCCACGGCACACCTGCTATCCGGACTGTATTTAAAGTGTTTTCTTGTCAGGCCTTTTCCGTGGTCGTTTGCACCTTGCAGCGTCCTTGGGGAGCAGTAAACAGAGGGGTTCTTGGGAGCCTTTCAGGAAAAGGTTCAACTGAAGGGCCAGGGATCGTGCCTGTTAACTTACATCTTAATAATCCAAATCCCCACAAAGCAGGCAGTGGAAAAGCTCTCTGGGAGACCCTAGGTGACTGGCACAATAGCCCTGACCTCAGGGGTCAGAGGACAAGATGGTCTGAGAGGGTCAGGCCTTGTTCCCTCCCCACTAATAAGCTAGCCCTGGCCTGGTTGCTGGTGCCCTGGATCTGGAGGAAGACTTCTCAGTATGGGTTTGGGTTTGTTGATGTTTGTTGTTGATTGGGGGGTTTGTTTGTTTGTTTGTTTGTTTGTTTTTAAGACAGGGCCTTGCTGTGTAGACCTGGCTAGTCTGGAGTTCCCTATGTAGCCAAGGCAGGCTTCGAACTCAGGAAGATCTGCTTATAGTCTGAAACATTGCATTAACTTGGTTTGGAAGTTTAAATGACAAGAAAGGAAGAAAGGAAGGAAGGAAGGAAGGAAGNAGGAAGGAAGAAAGAAAGAAAGAAAGAAAGAAAGAAAGAAAGAAAGAAAGAAAGAAAGAAAGAAAGAAAGAAAGAAAGAGAGAGGGAGGGGAAGGGAGGGAGGGAGGGAGGGTGGGTGGGTCTCATTCACAAAGACAGACCCTCACAGTCTAACCACTGCTCATAGCTCCACCTCTTAACACTATTACACTGGCAACATCTGCATCATAGAGGAGAGCGTTCATACCATAGCCACATAGATAACCCAAGAGATGAGTGGCTAAGGTAAGTGTAGACTGTATATATATATATATATATAATAGAATTCTAGTCAGCTCTACATAGGCAGCGTGTAACTTAGATGGACCTTGAAGACATTAGGTCAAGTGACACAGGCCATTCACAGAGAAACAAATACCAAGCTGGCCTGAGTGGTCCACACCTGTAATCCTAGCACTTGGGAGATAGATGCATTCAGATCAGGAATTTAAGGCCATCCTTGGCTATATATGAGTTCAAGGCTATCCCAAGATACCTAAAACTCTGTCTCAAACACAAATACTATATGATTCCACGTATATGAAAACACGGAGACCTCAAAAATGACAGAAATGAGAAGTAGAATAGTGGTCACCAGAGGCTGAGGCAGGAAGGACACAGGGAGAGTTTCTCCTAACAGGTAGAGAGTTTCAGAGTTTCAGGATGACAGTTTCTTGAGACAGATGGAGTGAGCGCCATCCACCATTTTGAACTGTACCCTCAAAAAATGGCTCAGGTACTTTTTGCTTTTATATTCACCCAAAGAGATGGCAGGAAACTGAACTGTACACGTCAGAGTCTGAAGGAGCAGCTGCACTAGAAGTACAGTAGCTAGAATAATGAGAGGCAAAACCATTAGCTTCGTGTGGCACGCACCAAGTTAGCTGGATACGTGAAATTTTTTTCCCTCCCCCTGCTGCCCTGAGGACGAAGCTTCCACAGTGCCACAGAGATGACAGAAAACGGAGTTAATCCAACTCAACCAACAGCAAGGAGTTTCCAGAGCTGGCCCAGGGTGATGGTCCAGGCTCACTGCTTCGCTGACCCTCAATCAGCATAAGAAATGTCTTTCAGAGTGACTTCCAGGGCTGTCCGGTTCTGGTAAAGGCGGACAGCCTGAGCTTCCTCCAGTCTGAAGGTTGAGTTTGTTACATTGCCATCCTGAGAGGGTTCGTCCAGACCTAACCACTCCGGCCTATTCAATAAGCTGTCTAGACCCAGTAGTCCTGTTTTCCCCAGCATACTTACACTCACAGCTTACCCCAAGCTCCCAGTGATGCCAAATTGACAGGACCCAATGAGTAAGTGACATTGCAGATGCCACAGGAGAATGCTCTGTGAATGGAAAATAAGCCCACAAAGGATGGGGGTGCTGGGGCTGCAGAGATGGCTCAGCAATTAAGAGCATTGACGGCTCTTCCAAAGGTTGTGAGTTCAAATCCTAGCAACCACATGATGGCTCACAACCATCTGTAATGAGATCTGATGCCCTCTTCTGGGGTGTCTGAAGACAGCTACAGTGTACTTACATATAATAAATTAATAAATCTTTATTTTTAAAAAAAAGAATGTGAGTGCTGCCACACTGGAAAAAATGGGTAAGCAGCCATAATATTCCTTCCAAAGTAAACAATACAACCCCCCCCCCAAAAAAAAACCCATACATTGAAATTTAGACCTGTGCTTAAGAAGGAGGTATAAACTTGGCAGGGCCTCAAGGGGCTCAGAGGGCACAGTAAATGATTGATAAAGTCGATGCAGTCCAATGGGAGACTGGAAGCTTCTATATTTGATTGGTTTGCATAGCATGAGAAAGTTCTCCAGTGACATTATAGTTTCAGCATCCTGGCCGTTAGAACCATGTGTTCATGTTACTAGACACATATGTGACAGGGAAAGATTCTACAGGAAACTTCTGGTCCAGTGGCAGAGATAGAGAATTCTGAGGGAAAGACCACGAGAGCAGAACACCACCCAGAACTAACAGAGACCTGGCATACGACTGGGCACTGAAAGAAACTGAGACCATGATCACAAACATCACTTAAATGTGGGGGTCACACTAATACTTGTCATAAAAAAAAAAAAAATTAGGCAGATGCCAGTGACCTTCAGCTGTAAGGCAGACAAGGCTCCTCTGGGATCAGAAGGTATGAGTTAGTCTGCACAGATCAGAGGCTCAGATCTTTATGCTGACCAGCGTTTGATTGACTTGTCTTCAGCCTACACCTATGATAACTCACACAGCAACCTCTACAACTAGATGAAGGAGGTATGTGAGTTCAAACTCACCCCACTGATTTACTGACTTAATATGCAGATGTAGGTCTAAAACCACCACTAGACTACAGCAATAGAAAAAGAGAATGGGCTTAGATTCCAAGTGGGCAAGCTCTGGTCTATGAGTCAAATCTCCCCCAGTACTTGTTTTTATAAATAAAGTTTTATTTAAACAGCCCACCACTTCACCTTCATATTATTTGTGGCTTCATTTCCACTATGATATCAGATTGGTGTGGTTGTCACAGTGACCAGATAGCAGACAAGAGGTAAAATACTTACTATCTGGGCCCTTTACAGTTTGCTGATTTCTTACTCCAAGTGTTTAAGGCTCTATAATCAGACTGAGAACTGGAAGGTTTGGGGAAGTCAGATCTGGACAAGCCCATGAGAGTAGACATCAAGTTTAATAACTTTGAAGATGAAACTAAAGCTCACAAGAAAGTACCGAGTGCAACTGCAATATTAAACAATCAATGGACGAATGACTCAGCCAGTCCACAGGAACAGAAGTCCAGCCTTTTGTGCAGTCGCTATGACTATGACAATAGCTTGTCATAGGTCCAATAGCACAGGCTATCTCTCACCGATGTTCACAGCTGCTAACACTATTGAATCTGTAAACATCCACAACAGAGAACAAGTAACTCTGTCTATGGCACCATTTCTTGAAGAGTCCAGCAGCCACTTGGAAGCCAATAGATTTCATCTGATGCCTTCTGGTGCCAAACGGACAACTACACCCTGACCAGGATTGAGTCCTCAGTATTGTGTCCCCAGGAAGCATGATGATCAGAATGCTTGCAAGAGCTTTCTCTCTGTCACTAGAAGTAACAAAACGTATGCTACCCCAGCAGTCTGCAGTGGAAATGACAGAACAGAGTCAGTGAACCCAAGGACAGCCTCTAGCACATAGAAACGGTAAAAACACCAAAAATCTATTAAAGGTCTCAGGTTGCACCAGATGTGTCCTCTAACCACAGTGGAGTTAAATTTGAAATCCAGAATAGACCTACCTCTGGAAATTTTTGCAAACAATCAAAGTGGTTTTTATTATTCAGTTTTCCATTGCTTTGGGAGGAGTGGAGGGAAGGGAAGCTGCGGTCAGGATGAGAGAATAACAAAAAAAAAAATTAAAAAAGAAAAAGAAAAGAGAAAAACACCTGAGACAGTCAATTTATAAATAGAAAAGGGTTTGATCTGGGCTCTCTATTTTGGAGGTTTCAGCACATGACTGATTCCCGCCATTACTTTAGGACGGTGGAGCGCATGGTTGAGCAAAGCCATTCACTTCATGGGCAGAGACAAAGAGAAAAGAGAAGAGGTTCCCATAATGCCCTTTGGGGGCACACCGCTAATGGCCCAAAGCCTTGCACTCGGGAGGGCTAAGTTCAGAACTTAGCCCTGAGCCTCCAGAGGTCAGATTCTCATATAGGCCAGGCTAACTTCAAATTCACCGTGTAGCTGAGGCTAGCCTTGACCTCAACATTCTCGAGCCTTCACCTGCTGAGTGCTGCAATTCTGAGTGTGAGCCACCATACCAGGTTTGGAGGTGCGTGAGGGAAGCAGTCGACTGTCCTGGGGAGTACAGTGCGGCACGTTAGGAGCCCAGAAGAGCTTCTGCCCCGGGCTCTTTGGGGAGAGTCAAGGTCAGTTCAGTTGTGCCTCTGTGCTTCTCAGGGGTATTTTTAGTGGCAGATAAACAAACGGGAACAAATCCTGCAACGGAGATTTCCTATGCAGCCTGCAGTCAAAGTAGGTCAGCCTAGGCCCCGAAGAGGCACACACTGTCCCCAAAGCTACAGCAGAAGGTGGCCAGGAGCAGGTTTCTTGCCACTGATGGGGGGTTTGAGACTCTCAGACTCCTTGGCCCAAGCACGTCTGGGCAAGTCTGGAATCATCAGCTCCGTGTCCCCCATTTCTACAGGACTGTGTCCCCCCACTGAAACCTAAAAGCCAGGGGGCAGAAAACCGTAGGCCCCACAGATGACACACCTCCAAGCCACTCTGGAGATGTCGGTGACTCCCAGTGGCCTTGGAGTTGGTGGGGAGTCAGGGTGGTAGACTTGTAGCTCTGATGCAGTTCCTAGAAATAGTGCCCTATGTGTTTCCCGGTCATCGGATGCAGGATTTGAGGTCATAACTCCTCAATCACCAAGGATACAGATGTTGTTGGGTATGCTGTTGTAACATGTTCCCAGGTAACAGCATACCCAACAACAGTGCATGTACACAGCAAGTGCTCAGTAAACTCCATTGAGCTAGGACTGAACACAGCTGCTCACAGTGTTTTGACTCCATGTTTTAGTTGCCTCACCATAAGCTGGTACAAGCTGTGAGTCCCTGGGGGTCTCCATTGCTGTCTGTCCACTGGGGCACACATGGGCTTAGAGTTAATCTCTCAGCCGATTCCTAGTACAGGAGATGAGGTAGGGCACTGTAGACCTCTGTTTACCAGTCTCCTGCTTGGAAGCCTCTGCCCGCTTCTCAGGGAAAACAAAAGTCCATCTTCTTCACCGTGTAAATGGATTTGGCCATAGTGTAACCCTCCACCCAGCCCTTCTGTCCTTCCGGTCTTCTCTGTCTCCTTCCTGGTTCCTGTGAGTCTGGGCCCTTCTCCATTTAGGCTCAGCTCAGCTGCCACACTTGACCTCCTGTGCATAAGATCCCCCCACCCTCCCACCCCCGACTCCATCGGTTTTATGCCCTAAGGGAATGTGCCAACGTCTGTAATGACTACTTTCGATTTGTGAACTTCCGGTTTCAGGGTCTCTCTTGGCCAAACTACAATATTTTCCTTTTCTTTCTTTCTTTCTTTCTTTCTTTCTTTCTTTCTTTCTTTCTTTCTTTCTTTCTTTCTTTTCTTTTGTTCTTTTGACTTTATGCCCTGTGCTTAGGGAAGGATTGACATTACTAACACTTAGTACAGGGTTTCACAATGAGTGAATATGGAGGCGATGAATTCTTTCAGATCCTGGGTTCAAGTCCTTGTTTTGAGAGGGGGATCAGAGCCTCCAGCAGGACTGTGTTTTGGAGCAGGACGTTTTGGGAGCCGCTGGATTCCGAGAGCCTGCTGCTGAGAGTGAGGAGAGGGGCTCTCAGTGGGAAGAAAGGCTGTGTTCACAAGGTTATGGTGCCCGCCCAACCCCCTCAAGCTCTCTGTGGGAAGTGAAGGAGCCAGCTTCCCTTATTCCCAGGCTATGGGTTCACACGTCTCCTCCCCACACTCCCTACATCCAAGAGAAACTTTTTGTTTCCTAAGCCCAGGCTTGAAGCCAACTTGTGATTCATGTGCTGTTACCTCCCCAGTGCTGTCATTACCAGTGTGTGTGTGTGCCACTGTGCCTGGCTCAGGGTTGAGCGTTCGATCCATGACTACCTCTAACTGTAGAGATTACTTCAGAGGTAACTCAAGGCAGGCTGTGTCTCATGTGTCCCCTCCTAAAGACACGAATTAGCAGTGTGATGGAAATAAGAGGTATTAATGGCGCACGCCTTTAATCCCCGCATTTGGGAGGCAGAGACAGGTGGATTTCTGAGGTCGAGGCCAACCTGGTCTACAGAGTGAGTTCCAGGACAGCCAGGGCTACACAGAGAAACCCTGTCTCAAAAACCAAGAGCTGGGCCACTTAAGAGGGGGCCGAGCTAACATCTCACCTTCAGAATATGGCCCATGTAAGTGTTCTCTAGAGTCACAGAACTGAAGCAAGGCCTTTCTCAAGGTGCTTTGCCATCTGCTTTGCCTTCCCTCCACATAAGGATACAGCTGGAGGGCCCTCACCGGGCTCCAGTGCCTTGATCTTGGACTTCCCAGCCCACAGAACTGTGAGAAGCAAATTTCTGTATTTATAAAGGACTAGGGATCCCATGTTCTGTTATGAGAACCTGAAGACAAGAAAGGGAGGGAGGGAGGGAGGGAGGGAGATGCTGAGACTGAAGAAATTAAAAAAGAGGTGAGGGATGGGGGTTACTCACCCTAGGCCAGTTACTAAGCCAGTACCTTTCCCCAAAGTTCCTGCCGAATCGATGGCTCGGTAATTGACTGGTTATGTCAGTTCTCCCTCTCCTCTTACCACGCAGATCCCAGGAATCAAGCTCAGGTCTTCACTACCTTTATCTACTCAATCATCTTGCCAGTCCCCGTTCAGTTCTTTTTAAGATACACTGTGCTCAAAGAGATCCTGAGTTCACCAGAGCCCTTTGGAGAGACAGCAGGTCTGCCGGTGCTCTGTGTCCAACCCCAGTTATCCTGGAACAGAGAAAGAGAGTGAGTGTGAATGCCCCAGGGAGCAGTCGGGACAGGATGGCAGGAGGTATTGAAATGGGTGTGAAGAAGTGAGACAGGACAAAGACTGGAACCTTGAGAGGGGAATTCGAAGCCTCCTGTGGGCCATGAGGGCTCAGTCCTTGGGGGACACTTTGAGAAAAACAGTGCAAATCGCAGCTCATAATTGTCCCATTGAGGACTGATAGCTGAGGTATTTATTCACTAAATTTTATTCCCTGAGGTGGAGAGGCAATCTGAGGACATTTACTTCCTGGTATTTTCAGCTTATTGTATTTACCTCTGGGGACAGAGGATGCTCTGGGGCAAAGGAATGTAGGGAACCTTGATTATGAAGGCAAGTGATCTTTAGGAAGGTTCCAGATGGTGTCTGCTACACCACAGAAGACAGGGAGACATGCAAAGCCCTTGACAAGTGTCCTGAACTGCTGGAACAAGCCTTCCCTGAAACCTAAATTTACTAGAATTCTCATTTATCCACCTCTACAAATTTTGCGTTTTTTTTTTTTAAATAGTTTGGCTGAGTTTTCTGACTTTTGCAATGTCATTAATTTCTAAGTCATTCCTTCCCTAAAGTTGTTCTCACAACCAAATAGACTCTCTGAGACTTGGAGATCAGGAAACAGGGCACGTGGGTAAACGAAGCCATCATTTCTTTCTGCAGCCAGAGTGTAGGGGTGAAAAAGTGAGACAACACACAGGCTGGTGGCCAATCTCTCTCCTAAAACATCCTAAAGGAGGATTTGAGTCTGCTGTGGGTCAAACAATGTGAACCGTGGAGGCTTCAGAAGAGGACAATATTGACAACTGGGATAGAAATCATTTTTCAATTTTTGTTGTTTATTTATTTATTTATTTATTTATTTATTGGTATTTTGGATGTAGCTGATCCCCCACACACACCCCTCCCACACCCATATTCTAAGAATCTATCTGTGGCTAAGTTGAAAACTCCTGGAGTAATTTCCTTGGCAAAGAAAATTTCAAGACAGCCTAACACTGACTCTTTCAAGTGGTAATTGGTAACTACTCTTACACAATTCTACAATTTTTTTTTAAAAAAGGAACAGGTTGGATAAAAATAAATATCAAATGTACAGTTTGGAGTGAAGAAGAGCGCCAGGAAATGTCATGTGGGAGCCAAGGCTCATGCTGAAAGAGGTCTGGAAAGACCTGCTAGGAAGTGGAATAAAGGAGGGGAGCCCTCAGAGCAGCACCCCACAAGCTAAGCCTCCAACTTATAAAATTCCTAGAGAGTCTTCTAGAAGACAGCAACAACACAGTAAGGCATATGCAAACGCAATTCAAGGAGGGAGGGGGCCAAGTGTCATCACGCCCGCCTAGATGGCTGAACTTGGCCTCAAACTTGAAGCATCAGGCAGGTGACTCCGGCACCATAGCCATGAAGAATACACAAGCAGGGGGGCCATGAAATCCTGGGAGGTTAAGGGGGAGCTGCTGCTGTCAGGTGTGTAGCAATGGAGTCCTTTCTGGCACCCCAGCGAGGCCATTGTAAGAAGATGGGAAAGTAAAGCCCACGTTGTGTTAGAGACCCTGAGGGGCCAGAGGGGCCCGAGCCTTGGGATATCTATCAAGGAGAGCTGCAGATAGTGTGTGGACCCAGCCCAAGAGAAAAGTATGTTAGGCAGCAAAGATGGAAGAGTGGAGCTGTCTAAAGCCTTGGACATCAGGCATGGAGCTACAGGATTCAGCGTGCCCTGCTGGGGGTTGGTTCTCCTTTGGTTCCATATTTCGTCACAGCCCCTCCTCTGTTCTTCCTTTTTGGAATGGTAAGGCATGTTATGTCACTGTATGTTGGAACTATGCCGATTTTACAGGGGTTACAGTTACCCTGAGTCTTTTAAACAGTGCTGACACAGTCAAAGACTATGGAGAGTCTTGACGTTTGACTAAATTTATTTTATAGTATGGTATTGCCACGAGTCTGTGGGGACCAGAAAGTGAAAGGGGTGGTTTGAGTTAGAACGTTGTCCCTCATAGGCTAATACATTTGAATGCTTCACTTAGTAGGACTATTTTGGAAGGATTAGGTTGCGTGGCTCTCATTAGAAGAGGTGTGTCACTGGGGGTACGCTTTGAGTTTCAAAAGACTCTAGCCACTCCCAATTTCTGTTCCTCATGCTTGTGGATCAGGATATCAGCTCTTAGCTATTGCTCCTATGCCCTGCCTGCCCGCCCGCCCACCTGCCTGCCTGCCTGCCTGCCTGCCTGCCTGCCTGCCTGCCGCCATGCTCTCCACCACGAGGACCGTGAATTCTAACCCTCTGGAACAGTAAAACCCTTAAAAGTCTTTCTTCTATAGGATGCCTTAGTCATGGTATCTTATTGACATGCTCCTGAACATGACTCCAGTGCGTTGATGTTTAGTCCCCAAGATGGAATTCCTACTCACAGCCTCATTGTAACAGGTTCTACACTTTTCCTTGATAGGTAAGAAATTCTCATAAGCAGTATGTAGGAAATAATCAAGAATTATTTTATACGTGCTGTGGGATAATTGTTTCCAGATATTTGATAATCAGGAAAAGATTTCTTTTGACATCTACATAGTCTCAAAAAAGTTCTGTGGAGTCCAGAACACACCCGGGTTCCAGGAAGATTGGCTTGTCTTTCTGAGACCTGCTGATTGCCCATTCTTTGGCACCCAGTTACAAGCTCTCTCATCAGCTTAGGTCCCCACTTATTCGGCAGAGGGGTGGAGGGAAGAGATCATTTTCACTCCCTACCACTAGAGGGCGCACTCAGAGGACTTCTAGAACTGAGATGGAAACCACCGTGGGTCAGTAAAAACTGACAAAAGAAAACTTGGTTTAAAAGGCAGTGTCGGTCAACCTCCCCCCCCCCCCCCCCCACACACACCTCGCCCACCCCTTTCTTGCCATAAGATGAACGCAATCAGCGAATACCTTCAGTCTGTTCGGGCATCCTTCTTAGGATGCGAGAAATGTTGTCCTAGTACAAGTAGGACTTGTGATGACGGGCATTCCCGTATCCCGGGAGCTGCTCCCTATATTTTATAAGGCGAATGTCAGAGCGACAGGATTCAAGATGCCAAGAATGAGGAAAGTTAGCGCTGAGCCCTGCGCCTGGTACACAGACAATGGAGCCGGAACAAGTGTTTACCTCCGGAGATGCTGGTCTTCATTCCCGATTGTTTCTGAATAATGCCCCATCACCTCCCTTCCCCAGCGTTTGTCTAGATCTTTTCTATTCATATTTGAATTGATCCTCGCTCACTTTTCCTTTTTTTATTATTATCATTTTGCCTGGGACTTTGGATCATTATAAGATTGCGGGTAATGACAGACTGTAATTAAGCTTAACACAGATTTTTCTTTTAGGAGAGAGAAGAATCCACCAACTGAAACTCAGATTGCCTGGGCTGTAATTTGTGGCGCTGTCACAAAGGGGTCCTTTTCCGCATGGTGCGCAGCGGTGATGAGCAAGCGCTGGGCCGAGGGTGTGCGCTTCTCTCACAAGCTCTGGAGCGAGCCGCAGGACTCGTAAATAGCTAAGTATAGCTTGAAGCTGATTACAGGCCCGATCCTCCTATTGTGCCTCATCACTTGTCATTGTTGAGGAGGCAATTGCTGCTCGACGTTTCTCTTTGTGGCTGGCTGCAGCCGGTTTCCAGGACAGGAGGAGCCTGGAGCTGCCGAGACTGGTTCTTCCCGCCGGATGGGCGTGGCAGGTGTTGGCGATGAGATTAAGAGCAGGCTCCCCATGGACACCTGTTGCCCCAGAATTGCTGTTTACGCACCATCTCGGTCCATGGTGGGTGTGTGGGTGTGTGTGACAGGAGTCTCTGAGGCCAGGCTAGCTGTGGGAACATGAGCAGGCAGTTCGATTTCTCTGGCTTGGTTTACTCAATTGTAGAAAGGGATTGTAATATTTAATTTCTTACTCACAAAGCAGATTTGAGGACCTGTGAAATAAGTATACAGACATCCTAAAAGCAGAGATAGTCCCCTACAGACACCTTCGAATAGGTATATACCCACAATACACAGACTAGCCAACCTGTGTACCTTATTGTAATGAATTTGTTCATGCATGCATGTGGGCGTGGTATTAGGACACAGCTGTATAGCTGACTGTAACAGGGACCACTGGCTTTTCTGGTAAATCAGACACCATTTTGAGCTCTTCTCCAGCAGCAAAGCAAAGCTCCCAAACGATAGCAGTAACCATCCTGGATCGGGGCGCTTCTTCAGCTTCAGGGCCTTCCTCGTCCTGGGTGCCATATGATTGCCACCAGGGATATCGGTCTGTGCCTTCAGAATCTCTACTGCAGTCACATGACAGCCTCACCTCCCTCCCTTTCCCTGACGGCAGGGAGGGTGGGAACTGCAAAGAGCGGATAGCTGTCTGGGATGAAGGCTACATACTTCTGATCACCCTGCAGACTGAAATGTCACACTGTACCCCCATGAAAATATGCAATTAACATATCAGTAAAAAAAAAAAACATATACTTAGAAATGTACATTCCTATGGAGGGAAAAGGGATTCAAATATCCAACTGAGAATAAGTTCCCCAAGTGTAGAAGTGTTCCACCGCGTGTCTGAGTGTAGAGAAGGAGACCACTGACCCCACTAGGATGTATTGCAGTGTAAGTGGTGCTGCTGGGTATGGGCAGAGGTACTGTATTTGTTACGCTCCTTTTTCTTTCCTGAGTCTGGATCGCTGGTCCAGGATAGCCTCAAAGCTGCCATGTAGCTGAGGATGACCTTGAACCTCTACATCCGAGCCCAACCCCAACCTCTTTCCATGACAGAAGGAGGTCACCACAGTTTATGCCTTGCTGGGCGTCCACGCAGGGCCTTGGGCTTGCTCTGTGAACATTCTACTGAGTGAGTTACATCCCTGTGCAGCTGCTTTTCTTGTTGCTATGTGTAATGTAAATACATGACCAGAAGGAAAGATTTATTTGCCTCATATATTGAAGGCACAGTCCACCATGCTGTTGAAGGCATACATGGCTGCAGGGGCAGTTTCCCCCATGGCAGCTGAATCAGGAGGCTTTTTGGTGGCTAACGAGGAAGACAGGGGACAAGAAACAGGGTGGTCTATAAGCCTCCATCCACCCGGTGGACATTCACTTCCTCTAGCTAGGCTCCACCTCCTAACTATCCTACAGCCCCATCCCCGACCCTTCACCCCCATCACCCACCTTTCACCCCCACCCCCCATTCCAGCCCTCTGCAGACCCCAAACAATCCAACACTACCAACTGACAATTAGTGTTTAAATATATAAACCTGGGATGGGGGGGGCATCCAAACCACAGCAGTGCCTCATTGCTGTTTTGTATGAGATTATGAAAGGTAAGACCTAAAGAAGAATTCAGATTCATTTCACATTTTGTTTTTTTATTTGGTTATTCTGAGTTGGGTCTCACTATGTAGACAGAGCAAGTCGTGAGTTGCTCCCCCCCCCCTGCTTTGGCTCCCCAAGTGCTGGGCCAGACATACCCAGCTTCTTTGCCATTTTTAATGTATTCAAGTTCACCCCAAATCTACTTTGGGGGTTTGCACTCTGTTTTATAGACAGTGCTGGTCTAGACAGTGGGGTGTGGTGAGGGGCTTTGAGCCAGAATAGCATCCAGCTGCTATGGTCTGCACAGTTTCGGTCTCACCAGTATCCGAGCTCTCTTCCATACCGACAGTCTTGGCTGGGTACCCAATGGCTTGCGTTAAAAGAGACTTATTCTTAGATTACTGTGTTATCTAATTTTTGTCAAAAGGGGGGTGGGGGGTTACACAGAAATCAACTAGATGGGATCTGGGGGAGTTGTTACTAAACATGAAAAATAAAAAAGGAAGATAGTCCTAGAGGCACATGCTTGCAACCCCAGCACTCGGGATGCTAGAACAAAGGGGGTGAGTCCTGGGCCAGCCTGGGCTATCTAGCAAGATACTGTCTCAAAAACCAAACAAGGGCTGGGCGTATGTCTCTGTGACAGAGTTTGTCTACACGTGGAAGGACGTTGTGTTTGAGTCCTACACTAAGAGATGGGGAGAAGACCCTTTCTTCTTCTCTTTTCCGGCTTGGAATGCACAAAGCCCAAGGTGGTGCAGCCGCTTTGGAGCCATGAGGCTGACAGTCACGGGAGCATCCTCAGGCCAACATGGCCCATCTGGGGCTCCATATCATGTGAGCAGAGGGGTGGTGGGCATGGGGGGGGCAGTGGCAGGGGAGTGTGTGTGTGTGCCTGCATGTATGTGTGTGTGTGTGTGTGTGTATGTGTGTGTGTGTAACTGGTAGTCATTCAGTCTGTAAGCTCAGTACCTCAGAAGTCCCAACCTGGCAAAGGAAGCCCCAGGAGTTCCTGGAGAGCCGCTGGTCCCTATTCCATCACAAAACCTTGGGAGTCACTGGTTCTGTTGTCAATGGGGGGGCTCAGCAGCAGCTGCAACTGGGCAAATGGAGCAAAAAGGTGGGAGGACCAGCTTCCTTCTGAAATATCCATCTTGATCCGGGCTCCAACCTAATGGTGTGGTCCACAGTTGGGGTGGGTCTTCCCACATCAGTCGGGACAGTTCTTCAGGTGAGGGTCTCTACGCAGGTGATTCTTAACATGTGGCAAGTTGGCATTAGAACCGACCAGAATGCCCCTGGAGGTGATGCGTACCCAGAAGGGACTTGTGCAGGGTCTGACCCCTTGAGAGTCTTTTTTTCTTCTTTAAAAGATTTATTTATTATTATATCTAAGTACACTGTAGCTGTCTTCAGATGCACCAGAAGAGGGCGTCAGATCTCATTACAGATGGTTGTGAGCTACCATATGGTTGCTGGGATTTGAACTCAGGACCTTCAGAAGAGCAGTCGGTGCTCTTAACCAGTGAGCCATCTCTCCAGCCCAAGAGTCTTGTTATACTCCCAACTCCACATAGAGGGACCCAGAAGGCAGCAGCACCCCAGCAAAGAATGACCAGATGAGGTCAGGTACCTCTTTGCAGGGGACCTCCGTGACTTGGAGGCACTGCAAGGCATCTCAAATGATATCCACCTACTTGTCTGCACAGGTTCATGTGCACACACACACACACACACACACACACACACCTGGTGGGCACACACAGGTTACGGATGGCCGATCATGTTTTGAAGCTTAAAGAACATGACCAGTGAGGAACTGCTTGGCTCCTTCTTTCCAGCTCATCCTCTGCCTCCAGCCCCAGAACATGTATGGAGAGTTAGTTACACACACACCGGACTCAAACCCTGGCAGCAACACTCACGTGTCCTGCGATCTTTGGCAGCTTACTTACCCTCTCCGTGCTTCTGTTTCAGCCTCTCCCAGGCTGTGGTCCGTGCACGGTTCCGCTGCCCCCAGCTCCCTCTGCTTAGCTTTCCTGTCTTAGAGGTGCAGTGGGGAGTGAGTGAGAGACACCAAGTCGAATGTGTTTAGCCAAGTAAGGGGGATAGAACGTTCTCTAAAAATGACAGCTGTTACCTGCCAGCTAGGTTAATTCTCACAGAGTCTTCCCAGCAGTCAACACCACCCCTCATTGACGTCACTACCCCTAAAAGCCAAATATATGCCGCGGTGGGGAGGAATCTGAAGCCCACGGCAGCCCTGAGTATATATGGCAGTCTGAAAATTCCCTGCGTCAGGACTTCCCTCCTTAGCTCCCAAACACAGATCTGTGGAACTGCCAGTGTGATTTGACTCTGTTGATGGCCTTTCCTAGAGAACTCGGAGCTAAGGAACTAGGCCGTGGCCATGGGACCAGCAGGACCGCCATAATACTATCGATCTGCTTCCCCTCCCACGAGCTCACTCTTGTCTGCACAGGAAGGCTTGGGGAGCCCACAGACCTGTCCAAACTGCCCCTTAAACCCTGCCCCCTTCCTCAAGCCAGCCATTTCTGAAGTTGCCAGACCCCGTGAGCCTTTGGCCAACGCTGGGTCTGTGTGACCTGCTGCATTACATTAACAGCTCACAGCCTTGTTCTGCCATACCGTGAGGATTTATATGCTGTGGTTACCTTGCAAGGCATCCTGGGAGTCTGTCCATTCCACACGTGGCGTGGCTAGATACAGAGTATGGTTACCCCTGGCCACTAAGGAACGAAACTTGGTAACAAAACACTTCTCTTTCCATCACCTTACTACGTAGCTTCCAGATCACCACACAGTCACTCGGGAGTCCTTCCCTCAGCACCTTCCAATCCAGTGGCTCAGTAGGACAATCCTGGAGGCCAGGCCTGTGCCCCCGGCCCTGCCTTCTGGGAACCCATGCTCAGATAGTCTCTCTGTGGCACCTGAAAGGAAATCTATCCGTTATCTAATATATGCTACCTCCACACATACTTTACTAAATGAATATTCTGTTAGGGTCTGGGTATAAAGTATTTCCCATAGGCTGGTGTTCTTGAACGTTTTGGTCCCCCCTCTGGTAGCGATGTTCTGGGAGGTTGTAGAATCTTTGAAAGGTGGGGTCTAGCTGGAGGAAGTACATCCTTGGGATGGGCCATCTGAAGTTTGTAAACCAGGTCTGCTTCCTGTTCTCACTCTGTTTCCTTCAGATGTAAGGACATGAGGTTTCCCATCTATGTTCCACCACCATGCACCACATCATTCCCACTGTGATGGCCTGTATCCTTGCACTGTGAGCCAATCCGCTGCGAGGGCCTGTATCCTCGCACTGTGAGCCAATCCGATGTGAGGGCCTGTATCCTCACACTGTCCTTCATCTCTTAGATCACTTTTGTCAGATGTTCGGTCCCAGTGAAAGAGAAGTTACTAATATATATTCCGTGTTTTAATGGACAAAGGGAAATCATCTAGTTCTAAAAGGAAGTAAATATCTCTCTATGTGCCGCCATCCCAGCCATGGTCTCCTAAGTTGCCTAGATGGCTACGAGGTTCTGGGCACCTTGGTGTGGACTTACCCTGAGGTGGGCTGACCCGGAGGAGGATCCGGGACCAGCACTGCCTTTTTAACCCTGTGGATTATGTGACCCCTTTGCTTTGAGCATCCATCTCCTCTAGGTTGGAGTTTGGCCTTGTGCAGGTCAGTCTTGACAGTGTTCCAATCTTCCCGCTGGTCCTGGATGCTCACTTTCTTGCCCTGGCCTCTCTGCCACTGTTTCAATCCGCCATCTACACTGGAGATAGTAATATAATAGCTTTTCCTGAGTGTGCACACCTGTTGGATACTCTCACTGGGGCACACCATGGTCCCGGAAGTAGATCAATACCTGGAATAGCGGAAGGAGGTGAGGTGGGTGGGTTAGGGAATAGCTGAGGGCAGGAGAGGCAGCTAAACAGATTCCCTACAGCCCTCATCCCTGAGAGGGGCCAGTCTGTGTAGCTGCTCTCTGACTGTCCCCCATTTGGAATGCTTGCCGCTCCAGTTACCACAGATGTGCGAAGAATGACCCTAAAAGTTTGGAGCTTAAAATCAGAATTATCTGATTTTTTTTTTCCATGTTTCTGTTGGCCCAGAATTTCAGGTGGTGCTCAGCCGGGTGACCAGGTGGAGGCTGGAGCCTCAAGAGGGGAAGACTGGGGTAGCCAGGCTGTGGCATCTCTTGTCTCATTGAAGGTACTGGGTTTCTCCAGAGATCTCCTTGCTTGGCCTGGCCCTCCTCGAAGCACGGTGTCCTCAGGACCGTGGCACTCTCCACATAGACACCAAGAGTTCTAAGAGCATGTGGATCAGGAGGGAGCTGCCCCATTCTTTGTGGTGGACATTCTTAGGGCTACCCCAGGAGTCTTACCTTCCTAACTTCTGCAGTGTGTCTAACCCTTTAACGTCTGTGGAGCATCTAATTTTCTAAAGTCTACACTGAGTACAACGAGGCTTACACCATTCATGATCCCTACTGTCTACATTGTGTGTGATCCCTTAAAGCATGAGGCAATGTCATGCTTAGTCACAACATTGTGGCATTTGTCCCACCACATCCCGACCTAGCACGGCTTTAGTGATGCAGCAACTTCAGATGTCACAGAACCACTTCTGTATCACCGTGTGGGTGACAAGTGAGCCATAGGCCCACCCGTACTTGAATATTGGGAAGGAACATATTGTCAGGATTGGACAGAAGCACCCAGCCCACGACATTGGCAGAATTGAATTTTAATGTGTAGTCCCTAATTAAAAGTGGAGCTGGCTCTCTGTATCCACATCATCATAATCTGCACTGCAAGTCTCCTGTTCTTCATGGGGAAACCATGTGAGCTTTTCTCAAGGATGTCTGCTGGTCCCTGTGATGGTTTGTATATGTTTGGCTCAAGGAGTGGCGCTATTTAGAGGTGTGGCCTTGTTGGAGTAGATGTGAACTTTGGGTGTGGACTTTAAGACCCTGCTCTTGGCTGCCTGAAAGCCAGACTTCCACTAGCAGCCTTCAGATGAAGATGTAGAACTCTCAGCTCTGCCTGCACCATGCTTGCCTGGATACTGCTATGCTCCTGCCTTGATGATGATGGACCGAACCTCTGAACCTGTGAGTCAGCCCTAGTTCAATGTGATTCTTTATAAGACTTGCCTTGGTCATGGTGTCTGTTCGCAGCAGTAAAACCCTAATTAAAGCAGTCCCCAAGTCACATGGTGGCAGGATCTACTGTGAAGCAGGCGGTTCCAAACATGCCTCCCATACCACGCAATGTTTTCATTGGTAGGAATGTGATAGGCTCAGATCTGAGCCTGGAGGACACCCACTGAAGCCTCTAGATTCTTGTGTCCCAAGGACAATGAATCCATTCTGAGTGATGGGACTAGAGTCCATTTACTGAGGATGGGAGAGGGCTCTGAGCTGGGAGAGAGCATTGCCTCCAAAAGCACTGGGCCACCATATCCCTTTATAGTCATTTACACAACACATCTCCCACACCTGTACCAAGGGCTTTTCTTACAGATGTTGTATGTAGCCCGGATGGGGAAGGGTTTTCAGTCTTTCCTTGCCCACTAGCTATTTTTAGGTTAATTTTGCTGTTTCTCCAGTCCTTACTCACTTGCTACAGAAACAGCTGTGTATGCCTGTGAGTTTCCTTCATACCTGGCCCTTCCTGCTCTCACCTGGTTTCACTGGGCAAACCACGAAGCCTGGGCACCGGAGAGTGCGTTTCTCAGCCTCTTGTGAAGTGGCCTCTGGCACAGATGCATCCAGCCATTTCTCAGGGCTACACCTCCCCTAAGAAGTCCCTCCCTGGTCCTACACTGTCCCTGAGACCCAGCTGAACAGCCCACTAGCTATGCCAGCCCTGCTGCCCTCAGTAAGGAAGGACCTTGAGAACACGTAGGCCAAGCAGGCTGAGCTGGGGCTCGCTCAGTTGTCTTCTACAATACCCCCACCTAGTGGATCTGCTGGAACGCGTCTCCAAAGGGGATAATGATTCTCAATTGCCCCAGGGAAGAGAAGCAAAGGTTCTCACCAAAGAACGAGGCCAGCCAGCGGGGCAGCTGAAGTCTATGAGCAGCTTTCCTTGACCTCTTTAGCAAGAGACTTGACAGCAGGCCCTGTCCATTGAGACACAGAGTCTAGATCCCCTCGGTTGTATTACCACACTGAAGCTTGGCTGTCTCTTTCGCAAAGACACAGGCACCCATGGGATGGTGCAGAGGATGTGGGACCACCATCCAGAAGATGGGGGTGAATGGGGAGGGAGGCAGGGAGAGCAGAGAGCATCTGGCTGAGGTGCTGGGTGCTGGGTGCTGGGCGTGTGCTTGCAGATCAGGGTAGGACCAACAGGGATGCAGAGCCCAGGACACACCATCTCATGCATCCCAGGGGAAGCCTCCTCCATCAGTCCACCCCCACCTCCATCCCAACACACACACACACACACACACACACACACACACACAGTATCCAGGGGGAAATTCCAGTGAGCTCTTTCAAGGTGGCATCAAGAGAGATGGCCCCAACTGTCAAATGCAGAAGGTCTGACTCTATGGAGCTCAGAATGTATACACGTGCCCTTGTTAGGTGAGGTGACCTGCAGGGACTGAGAGGATTGGGGGAGGGCCCTTCAGGGGCAACAGGCTGCTGCACGGATGTCCTTGAAATGGGGCTAGTGGCTGCTATCCGGAGCATTGGATGCCATAGGACCCCTCCCTAGTGTGCAGCACCACTGCAGGGCCAACCATCCATTATAGCAGGGAGATCTCTGGACTGGATGATTAGATAAAGAAAAATGGCGATCCTCGTGTTCCACACAACAAAACTGAGGCACCTGCCCAAGATCACTCAGAGCTTAGACAGAACCAACTTGACCCTAGTGGTCCTGAGTCAGAGGCTAAACCAAGACAGGGCAAAGGACAACCAGATCCAGAAAGTTCTACACACACACATACACACACATACACACATGTGTGTGTGTATGTGTGTGTGTGTATATATATGTATATATATATATATATATATATATATATATATATATATATATATATGCTGTTTTCTACTGCTCCAAGGACCCTGGAGAAGTCAGAGAGGGAGGAATTTGGAAGACAATGAGCTAGTCGGACTCATTAAAATACTGGGTTAGTTGGATTTGGGGCTTACTCTGAGATTACTGGAGTGGAATGAGTATGGTTTAGTGCCTAGTGTTGTAGGGTAAAGAAACATCAGCACAGGCCTGACTTGGTATACCAGTAATTACAGAACACAAGAGACCAGGGCAGGGGAACTGAGAGAGCTCGGGAGCAACCTGGGCTACCGAAGAAAACACTGTCTCAAGTAAACAAGTAAGCAAGCAAGCATGCCAACCAGGGAAAATGAAGGAACTTCATTCTGGCACACTGAGTTGGCTTATGTCCTGATTACTGCTTAACCTAGTCTACCTGAGGCAAGAACTGGTTTGAACTTGAGAGTCAGGCAGTTCCAGGTTGGAGTGCCGCTGAGCTGTTTGCTATTTGATCTACTAACTAATTGTTGGGGCTTCATTTTCTTCACTTAAAAGTCAGTCTTCCAAAGGTCCTGAGTTAAAATCCCAGCAACCACATGGTGACTCACAACCATCTGTAATGAGATCCGATGCCCTCTTCTGCTGTGTCTGATGACAGCTACAGTGTACTTACATATAGTAGAATAAATCTTTAAAAAAAAAAAAGTCAGTAGAAGGGCTGGAGAGATGGCTCAGCAGTTAAGAGCACTAGCTGCTCTCCCAGAGACCCCGAGTTCAATTCCCAGCAACCACGTGGTGGTGGCTCACAACCATCTGTAATGGGATCCGATGCCCTCTTCTGGTATGTGTCTGAAGATAGCGACAATGTACTCATACAAATAAAAAATAAATTCTAAAAATATAAAAGTCGGCAGGAGCCGTGCATGTCATGAAGAGCAGAGACCAGCGAACATCTTTCACAATGGGCCAGAGAGAGGTAGCAAGGTGGAGCAGCTGCACTGGAGGCTCTGTGAATACCAGGACAGGAAATGGCAGCAGATAACACTGAGTATGCTCAATGTGCCAATCAAACTTTACTTGCAAAAGTGGGCAGACAGATTTGCTATCCCCCACCTCTCTCTCTCTCTCTCTCTCTCTCTCTCTCTCTCTCTCTCTCTCTCTCTCTCTCTCTTCTCTTTGATGGTCTGGAGAAAACCATGTTTCCTCCTTCTTCTGTCTCTTAGGGACCAGGCTCGCTCCCACAGTACTGAGGAATATCCCTAACAGCCACAAGGCTGGAGAGAGCGTGGCTGAGCAAGCCGAAGCTGCAGTAGAAGACAAGAGATGGCGGGTCTGCAGAAGTGGTAGCTCCCAAGTGAGACACACAGAAGAGGCACAGAGAGGGGTAAACGCTTGAAGGCCATTGTGCGGGGTCTCACACCTACTCTGTGAGTGACGGGAAGTGGTACCTCTGCCCTGAGCCACCTGTGCTTCACTCTCCATAGGACCCCTCAGACCCTGGGTGGAGAACAAACTGCAGTGATGGAGCCAGGCAGGCAGCTGGGACAGAGACCCAAGAAAGACAGCAGTGACTCGGAAAGAAGCAGGCAGATTCTGGAGTGATTTTTTTTTTCCCTCTTCAGAAGGTTCATGATTTTGCTCAGCTTATCAAAAAAAATTACAAAGCACTTTACAGTCACATTTAGGATATGACCAAAACCCTCTGGAAACACTTCATCTCTGAGTGCCGTTGTACAAACAGCTGCACACACACACACACACACACACACACACACACACACAAACTGTATGTCCTTCATTAGGTGCTGAAGGCTACGGCTTAGCATAGGTTATGACACATGGGGCAACAAAAGTTTGGAGAGAACAGACAAGGCAGGAATTTCTCTCTATAAATACAAGAATGTACGGAAGTACATTGTGTCCCAATTCCCCGCGGTCCCCTGTAAAGCAAATCTTGAGGTTACTTTATTTAAGATGTAGTCTTTTCACTGGACAGTCCTATCCAGTAAAGAAAGGCGAGCCAAGGTGAGATGGAGGTGTGGCACAGGCTAGTCCACTCCAGCTTGAGGAACCTCGACCTCCTGGAACTCCTCAGGAAACGGCAAGGCCATGGGCCTTCATGGCCCTACTTCTTCAGCAGGGAAATGGGCAATGCTGCAGATAGATCCCTGTGGGTAACATGTACTTTCCCTTGCGCGGTAAGGACTAGGCACAGAGAGTGACCAGGTCAGGCTTGAGGGGTACATGACCTCTATGTTTCGGCTTGCTCCCCAAACCGGCCAAGGCTCAAACTGATGTGGTCCAGACCTGGTCTCTCTCACATGCTGGAACCAGAGGGAATGGCTGGCTAAAGGCAACAAGGCAGCAAATGCAGCGGACACAAGAAACGGCAGGCTTCAGAAAGCGTCTCGCGTGTGCCTCTTACTAGGCCAGGGCCACATAAGGGTCACATACACGTGTTCTGTATTATCCTAGGCAAATGTCACGAACAACCCAAGGCTCAAACCCTCCAATCATATCTAAGTTGCTCGTGAAATGCTTCACCAAAAAAAAGTAGAAACTTTTCACGCGTATATGCTAAACGGAGGCCAGCGTTGCTCTGCCAGGATGCCCTCGTGGCTTGTTGACGAGTGCCTGGCAAGGGTGAAAAGTGGGGGTGCTGGGGAAAGTCATGGGATTTAGGGGAGTGAAGGAGAATAGAGACAGGGGGAGAACGTAGTTTGTATTTCGGGGTGGTGGAAAGATGACTCAGCTAATCGAGTACTCTACAAGCATATCCCTAACCTCCACCCGCAGCTTTAATTCCCCGCACCTAGGTGAGAAGTGGGCCATGGCAACGCTGGAAGACAGATACAGTTGAGTCCCTGGGGCTTGCTGGCCAGCCAGTTCAGCCTCACTAGAGAGCTCTGTCTCAATGAGCCATTGCTTGTTTGAAATTCAAATTTTACTGAGCAATCCACATTGTATCTGGCAACTCTATTATGGGGGGGGGGGCGGTAAAGTTGGTTATATTTGTGTTCTGGGTACAAAGCTGAATAAATTTTCGAACCATCCTATACCACATCGCCCTAGTTTTGCCACCCTTTCTCTGTGCGACCTTAGCGACGCCCTCAACCTCTCTGTGCCTCTACTTCTGCATCTGTAAAATGGGCGGATGGAGAGCATCCACTTCCCAGAGGCCTCCCAAGAATGAATGAGAGAAGGAAGGTCTAGTCCCACTGCTTGGTGCCCAGTACCCAAAAAGGTCCTGCCCCTCTCTGCACTCCCTCGGGTGGGAGGGGCATGCCGGAGAAACAGTGAAAACCCACCAGGCCTGGATTCTGCAGTCAGCCCCCCCGCCCCAGCTTCCTCCCCACTACCACCCCTGCAACAGCTTTGCTAGAATTTGCTCTCACTTTCCTTTCCTCTGTGGTGTCATGACTGTAAATCATTGCCCGGGATTCCTGGGCTACAACGGAGCCTGGGCTAGAACCTACACACTGGAGGCTTGGTCGGGTTATTTATAGTGTCAGAGGGTGCAAATGGCTGGCAGTCAACAGAGGGAGGGGAAGCCACCTCAACAGTCTGTGCCACTATAAGTGCAGATGGCGGGCTGTGGGGAGCTGTGTTTTTAGTAAATAGAGCAGATACCCCACTTGGCTGGAGCTACAAGTCGCCAGAAAACTTCTCACTTTCTATGTGCGAACTGAACTGACCGGCTTCTTCCAGGACCCCGTGACGCTGTAGCTCCCTGTCGTCAGGACGCTGCAGTATGAAAAGCTGGTGAGTACAGACTGGTGAGAAGGGAGGTGAGGAGATTGTTGCCACCTTGGCCAGGTCCCCGTCACAGACCTCATCACCTGGACTGCAGACTCGTCCTGTCCCTCCTTCCCTAACCTGCCTCAGAGAAGAAAGATCTTTTCCAAGGAGGTAAAAATAGATTCCCTGGTCGCTGGGCAGAGTTTGCAAATGGAATCAGGGGACAAGGAGCCAAGCTCCCAAGGATACCAAGAGTGTTGGCTTGTCCTCAGAAGGGGACAATTGACAGCTGACCTTGGTGGAAAAGATACCCCCCCCACACACTTCAGAGGATTCCTTTCCCCCAGATGGGAATCCTGCTGTGAGACCCCCAGCAGCCACCTCAGGGCCTTGCTCTCTCTAGCTCCAGTGAGCTGAGCCACTTAGAACCCGGAAAGCGGGCTCCTTGATTCCTACCTCAGTCTGGCCTCTCTGGTCCTCCTGCAGAGAGTAAATATGCCCCCTCCCCCCCGCTGCTCATCCCTGTCAGCAAGTCTGCACCCTGATGAGCAAGCACTACAAGTCCCATGGTATGGTCTTTATTACTAAACAGGTGCTGTGCGGGCGTTGGCCCTGCTTCTCAAGGGATGCGATCGATACTCAGGTACTCAGATGGCTTGGGACAGGGTGATCTCAGACCCCAGGAGCTGCCAGGGACGTTATAAGGCCTAGAATACTGTGTAGTAGCCGTACTTCAGTTTCAAGTGAATAAGCTTAAGCATGCAGCTTAGCAATAGCCAGAAGACAGACAAATGTCGTTAAATCGGGCGCTTATGATATCCAGTAGAGACTTGCCTCATTGAGAGAAAGCTAACAGAGGTATCATTTGCCAGTCTGAGCTTAGTTTATTTATGTATGGAAAATGCTGTGGGGCATGTGTTGGTTCCTAAACCTTCTCAAAGTAACAAATCCCATCTAACAGTGACTTTATCTGATGTGACAATAGGAAGGGAATATATTACCCTCTGGTTCACACTCAACTTCCCCCAAACTCGCCAGTTTTTAAAACAATAAACACCTAAATGTCACATTGTTTCTGTGAGCTAGTAATCATACAGTGGCTTCCTTCCTGGCACAGGGAGGTGACAGTTAAGATGACAGCCAGTTCTGGGTCATCCAAAGGCTCGGCAGAGGTCGCCACCCTTCCTGTGACGCCCGGTTCTCCTGTGGGCTCCTCGGCACACGGCTGGAATAGCTCACAGCAGCAGGTCTTCCTCGGAGATTGTGGTCCAGGAGATAAGAAGGCGCTCAATGCATTTTTAAGACCTGTTCTCTTGAGAGGCAAGCGCTGGCCATTCACTGTAAGTTCAAGTCCAGCCTGGTCTACATAGCAAGTTCCAGACCAGCCAGGGCTGCATCATGTCTCAAAAAACAAACAAACAAACAAAAAGATTCATCTCTTCCTATAAATCTTTAATCATTGTGCTACATTTTTACCCTAGAAGCAAGTCTCTAAACGCAGCTCACACTCCAGGGTGAAAAATCCAGGCCCCACCTCTTGATGGAGGGGGAATAGAGGAATCTGAGAAAATGTAAAAGTTCCCAGAGGTAGAACAGCATAGAAGAGGGATGCCAAGGCAGAAGGGTCTAACCATTAGCTGAACTGAGGAAGCGGGGATCAAATGCATGAGGGTTAGCTGGTGCCTGTGTCCCACCCCACCCCTTCTGCTGAGGGAGATGGGGGTGGGAAGGAGAAGGGGCCAGGTATGGACAGAGTGGAGAGCTTAAAGAGGACATTAGAGAGACCTGTGGAAGGTTGGACAAAGGCCTTCCTCTTCTGCTGAGGACACAAGGAGAAGACCTCCGAACAGCTGGTCCTGTCTGAGTGGGGCGTAGGTGGGCCGTTTCATTAAGGGTTGTACCCCTTACTCATGCTTTCTCTGTCTGTCTGCCTGTCTGTCTGTCTGTCTGTCTGTCTGTCTCTCTCTCTCTCTCTCTCTCTCTCTCTCTCTCNTGCCTGTCTGTCTGTCTGTCTGTCTGTCTGTCTCTCTCTCTCTCTCTCTCTCTCTCTCTCTCTCTCTCTCTCTCTTTCCCACCCCTCTCTGGCTGACTAGGACTCTGTGTAGACCAGGCTTCAAACTCACAGAGCTCTGCCTGCCTTAAGACTTGTGAACTCTGAGCACACACAGCGCTAGTCACACGGTGAGAACTCAGAATTAGCTAGAAAGAGTCGGATGAACGAGAGAACTGGGACTTTCATGGGATGTGAGATCCAAGGTGCTGTGGGATATAAAGGGACTAGGAAAGGAGGTACACATGAAATAGAAAAACAAACCTTATGGAACTGCAGTGTGTCCACCATTCATGAAAGACTGAAGGACACGAACGTGGGAGTCTTGGGCGGGACAAGCATCCAGAGTGGCGCTTTACCTGAAGCCCCTCCCCTGGTTCATTGTTGAGCAAACTGGGTTGTCTGGAGTGACGGACTACCTCTCTCCCTACCTGGAACTAAGATGGGGCTCTGAGCTCTGCGCCATCTTGAGGGGTGGGGGCAATGTCAGTCTTGATTCGGTGAGCCGAACTTTCTCCTCCCGCCCTGAGGGAAACCCAGCCGTCCTTTTTCCCTCCTGTCCGTTGGAAGCCTCTTGGGCCAGACACCCAGAGGTCTGTATAGAAGGTTCTGGAGCAGTCAGAGATGGCTAAGCCTGAGGAAGCCTTATGCCCTCCACAGCCTCCCTGCCTGGTTTGCTGCCTGACTCCAGGCAGGACCAGAAGTTCACACTTAAGGGGAGGCTGCCTGGAGCGGAGACCAGATGGTTGGGTTTGCGGATGCCTTCAGCTTCACCTTCCCAGAGGGTGGGTTGTTTGTCTTTGATTTTTTAAAGTCATATGTGCCAATTAGACCTGGTAGTAAAGGAGTGTCCTGTCTGGGAGGCAGGTACAAGCCAATTACAGCCAGTTGATCAGTGAAGGTGGCACATCACTTGGGGCTCCAGTTCTTCTCAGACAGTTCAGCTTCAGTTAGCGCTCTGATGAATGAAGAAGGAAAGTGTCTTTGCTTCTATGGGGGTTGCCAAGCCTTGAAGATGTCTAAGACCAACCACACCAGGGCATCAGGATCGGCCTCTGCCTTAATGAGCTTCAGGCTTGCAGGCTTGGAGATTATTATTCTTCTTTTCTGCACTTCACAAACATGAAACAACAGAATAAGAATCTGAAAGACTTTTTCCTGTACCTTTCTGCCCAAAAGGTATTTCCTGTGGCCCATGGTGACCTTGTCCCTAAGAATCAGCTCTCTCTATGTACAGCTCCTGTTGCCCTGGGTCTGAGAGAATGCCAGTTGATGGTTGGGGCTTGTTCTGATGAGCTGAGCATCCAATCTTAAGAGGAGACACTTTAGGTTGACTTCTCAGTCCCCATAAACTGGCCTCATAGAGACCTTCAAGGGATGAGAGCAATCCGTGACCTGCATCAAAGCAATAAAACCAGGCCAAAGTGATGGGTTTTCACATCTGGGTGTCAGAGGACCTGAAGAAGCCCACAGCTATGGGGCTGAAGGAACGCTGGAGAAGGGCAGGGACCTGGGGGCGGGCTCTTGGTGCTGAATGAGGCTCCCAACCAAAGGCCAGCAGGGAGATGGGGACTCCCACATCATAATCACAAGAAAGTCAATTCTGGTCCTCCGGGAGATTCCACACACAGTCTTAGGGGACCTTGAACAGAGGCACCAGCTATGCCATGCCTGGGCTCCTGCCCCTGGGAATGGGGTACAACTGTGGCAATAGAAGGCTAGTACTGTACCAGGCCTGGGCAGTCATCAGCTATGTACTTATGACCCCTAGTGTTTTGTTGTTGTCGCTCAACCAGCAACACAGCCATCTATGATCAAGTGAGCTACGCCTAAGTACCTTTTATGAAGCTCGTGGCACATCAGAGGGCTCCGCACGCAGTAGGTATTGTCTCCATTATGTAAATTAGGCTGTTGACCCTCCCTTTGTCCAGCTACACCAACGTGTCTGAGGCTAAGGTACATGTGACAGCCACGTGTTATAGACCTCTCTGCGCCACTTAGATCCTAGACACACAGAGGACTGAGGTCCCTCCCTCGGGGAGTTTGACAAGATTTAGATCCCCTCCCTCTAATTGTCCCAGATAGTCACAAGCTCCTGAGAGATTCCTGAAACCCCCAGACCACCCAGCAGGCTTCGGAGACCACAGATCAGGTGGCAAGCTCTTCAGTGAATGTTTAGTGGCTTTTAAACGAATTCTTAGTTTCCAAGTGAAAAACCAAACGGTCCCCATGGCGCCTATCTTCTGTTTAAACAGCAAAGCAGCCATGGAGGCCTCTCCATCCTCCCTGACGCCCCCCCACACACACACTCTGTAGTACCCTTCAGCTCTGCCATCCAGTGGGTTCATCCATTTTTTTTAAAGCAGACCAGAGATCAAAGCGGCGCTAGGCATTTACTACTTTTTATTCACAGGATTGCAGAATATATAGAATCAAGAGGCATATCATGTGTCCAATCTATTTTCCAAAAAAAAAGCTAAGTAGATACAGCTTTAAAACACATCCAGCATTGTCCGTCTACTGTAAAACCCACTTCCACACATGTATAAAGTATTATTTCACCTAAGTTGTGCATTTAAAAGACATAAAAACAGTACCAAATGGCATATTGGCCTCTTTTATCACAGTTCTCATACATTCCTGATAGTCAGGGGGTTGGTTAGGGAATGCATAGTTTCCCGCTAGAAAGAGGTGGCTGCTGGCGCAAGCAAGGGTAAAGAGCAGAGTGTTCGGCTGAGAGCCCTGTGGCCCAGTGATGTCACTGTCGTCTGAGTCTGCATTACGGTGGATGCTGTTCAGTGATTAGCATGCTGCGGATGTGTCTGGTCATCCTACCCTCTGCTAAGGCAATGGAAATTATCATTACTCTTTCAAGCTTATTCCTCCTTCCCAAACCATCTGCCCCGCACGTCTCCCCCACGTCTCCCATGGTGCCCCAGATCTAAACCACCCTGTTCTTTGCACCTGCTGCTAGGTTGCTGACTCTGCTGTAGCACGCCGTCCAACACAACCCTTGGCCTTGCCTAAGGCAGCAACTCCCTTCCAGAGTTATTCAGTCACACGAGGAGCGGAGCCACCCAAGGAGTGAATCTTCCGCAGAAGAATCAGGAAGCTGGCTCGAGGCTTCCTTTAGGGGGGCGTGCAAACCGAGCCCCTCCTGCAGACCTTCCTCTGGTTTGCCTGGAGTCCCCTAAGCCAGAGAAATCTCCATGGCAAGCACTCCCAGTGTCTAAGCTTGCAGCATCTCACATTGATTTTTTTTTTCCCCCTAAAAGCATGCAGCCTCATTCCACGAGAAGAACAACACAACACTGGCCCGGAGAAATTCAACATTGCTCCTGAGTTGGGTTTTTTAATTGCTCTCTCCTAGAACTCATCGTATCTGGTAGACACCGTGACAAGAACCAGATGTGTCCAGCCTCAGCGTTCCCTCCATGGTTATATATGAGGAGACGCAGCCATGCCTGCTAGAAATCCTCTCTAGACAACTGAAGCCATCCACCACTTCTGGAAGGCTTTCTCAAGCCTGGCTAGGCATGCCCCACAGTTCTGAGGTGCTTGCTAATTGTTCGATGGCATTGATGATTGAACAGTGTGTGTCAGACATGACTTTCACCCATGGCTCTTCATTCTGCTTGCACTTTTACTTAATCTTACAAGAACGGCTGCTTTCTTCACTGTCATGGTAACAGAGTCTGACTTTGGGTGGGCACAGCAGAGCATTAGAGAGAGAAAATGCAGCACCTGCTGTCCACAGGAAAGTTCTAGCTTTGCTGCTTAAAACTGGATAATCTCAGGCAGGCCATCTACTTCTTCAGTTCTGTGTCTATTTCCTTCTCTCTGAAATTAGAATAACACCTGCCCTCCGTAAACCAAAGAGCAACATGTGACACATGAGCAGAACACAGATGCACAGGCGGGAATGACAAGAAGCTTCCGGGATGCAAGTGGATCTTATCCACAGCCCAGGAACAAAGTGCTTGTCAGCCCTAAGGTTTATTTTTAGTCTTTATAGAAATCTACTACGGATCCTACAGAGTCTGAGGACTAACCCTCGATTTCAGGTTATGGAAAAGCTTAAAGCCGCAGGACTGATTGGAGGGCTCATCTTAGGAAGCCAGCTGCAGAGACGGACAAAGGGCGGGCTGAGCAGATGTCAGTGGATGGGTGTTGGGAAGGAAAGAAAGAAAGAAGAAATGAGGAGGGAGGAAGAAAGAGAGGGAGAGAGGGAGGGGGAGGGAGGGGGAGGAGAGACCAGTTGCCCTCGGCTGGACAGTCCTATGCATTTCTCTGCTTTGGGCTCTTGTTATAGCTGTGTGGGTGGGTTTTGTTATTTTACTGGAAGAAAGCATTTTGCAGAAACTGCTTAAAACTTCAGGGATTCTTGGGAGAGAGCAGTAAGATTAATGAAGCAGAGCTTCCCACCTTATGCCAAGAACATCTATGTTCCTTTGCTAAGTTGGCCAGAACAAATACCTCCTCCCATAGCGCAGGACTCAGAAGGCTGCAGACTCCAGTCTGGTATAAACTCGTCTTAAAAAGAAAACCCAATTGCAGCAGAGCGGAATGCCGGTCCTCTCGAACCCCTGCCCCACTACCCACCAGGGGTCTTTTCTGCTTCCCAAATGCTTCATCCGGGTCTGACAGCCTGCCCCACCCCCCGAGTCAAACCCCACGTATCTTGGCTCTCTGAACTCTAAGCTATGGCTGTGGCTTTACCCTGTGAGGAAGCACAGAGAAGCTGGTGCCAGGCTCTGCAGAGGTGGCACTCTGAGAGATGCCCCTGTGGGTTCCTCTACAAGCGGTGGGAAGCAAAAGCATTATCTCCGCCTGACGTCAGTGCTACCTGCCTGTCTGCAGGACCCATGCATGGAGGAACATGGCTCGCCAGTTCTTCAGGAAAAGGAAAAGCAACCATCACACGCCCAGCCTGCGATAGGGAGAGCCGGGAACTCATGGGCAAGCCAAACGAACCAGGAAGACAAAAGAAGGTGAAGAACATAATTTATGCTCAGAACATTAAAACAGACCACTCTTTCTATTTGCTTGGCATTTGGTACCAGCGGTCTAAGCAACCATACTATAGAGCCAGAGTTCATTAAAGTCCTTGATTCCCCCTAGAATGGAAGCATCAACCAGGAGTGCTGATTACCATCAATGCGTAGCTCTCCAGTATGGTGTACCAATCACCCCCTGCTGCTTACAGTCAGGAGACAACAGACACATTCGCATTTGTGGAGTACCCTCTACCTATCTACAGCGTGAGGATGACTGTTAAAAACGACGTCGTACTGCAGTGGGACTCTGTAACACTCCCCTAAAGCAACTGCTCAGACAGAATATCCATCCACTGTGCAACCATCTACAGAACCAGACCCCAAGAGCTTCCCTGCTGTCCCCACAGGAGGCCTATTTTGAAATAAGCCACCTGGTCCCACACACAGACCTGGCCTACGAGATTAAGCTCATCTGGTTCCAGCTGGTCTCGCCTGAAGCTCTATCGGATACCCCACCACTAGCGCTCGGTCCTGCTTCCTATTGCTAGCGTGCTGGAGGAGGGAGATGTGTTCCTGTGATTTTTGACTTTCGCAGGTTCAGAAACTTCAGCAGGGCTGAACAAACCAGCCACTGTGCACACCTACAACTTAACAAAGGACTGTTCCAGGAGAAAGGGAGGCAGGTGGGCAGGTAGGCAGGTTGCTATTGAATCAATTACTTGAAATATTAAGTTGTCCAGAGGGCAAAGACATGCAACAATCAAAGGACCCCCTCTGGGTCTCAAAGCACATGGAGATCTGAGTTAAGTGCCCTCTGACTCTGTAAAAACCTCACTTCAAAAACCCTACCCAATGCGCAGGAGATGGGAACACCTGTTCCATCTCTCTAAGGGACAGATGAAAAGCACCAGTCAGCCTTTGGCCTGCCTGCCAGTTACCCACAAACTAAAATGATGGGCTCAGAGATTTGAGCGAGCAACGGAGAACATCAAATGCACATGATTGTTCCAGTCACCTTGAGGGTCACCTTTAAACCACACACACACACACACACACACACACACACACACACACACACACACAACCAAACACAGGGAAACCCCTTCATCTTGGGCACGTCCCAGGCTGGCCTAGACACGTGTCACCAGAATATTTTCTCTGTTGCACAGGATACGATGTTAAACATTAAACTGTGAGCATACTCATGAGGGACATCGACCCAGATGAGGGCAGAGCCAAGGTTCTACTCCAAGGAAGATTCTGGAAGACTGGCCTGGTCATGACTTTCAGGAAACTAGGATGGCTCAAAATAGCACTGTGGAGCATTCTAAGATTTTTTTCAATGAATGATCAGCAAATCTTTTCAGCCTCACTTTGGCTTTACCAGTTCTTAGCTGAAAGACTGCTAAGATAGGAATGGAAAGGTTGGTGGGGTTAGATGGGTGGGGGTCTCTTGTCTTAATTTCACTAAAAGGGCTGGCCCATCTTATCCATTTTATCCTTTTTTTATTGAAATTAAAGTAGAACCACATTGCCTTCTAGATGGTAAAGACGCTGTGCTCCTGTCTCAGAAATTACAGGCTTTAAGATGTCGCTTGTAAACAGCAGCATAGGCCTGTCATGCAATCAGCCAAAAGAAAAATGCAACCCCTGGTTAAAACGTGAATCCTAAAAGTTTGAAAATGTCTAACTATTTCCCCCAGTGCAGTATGAATTTTAATTTCAGAGCTCTGAGCCTGGCTTATTATGATTTTTTATTATTATTATTATTATTATTATTATTATTATTATTATTATTATTATTATTTCTTCTTGGTCCTGTCTCTCTTGTGAGAGCTAACACTACACACCTTTGAAATAGCTCCAATCACACCTTCACAAACTTAAATCAACAATGATATGTTCAAAAATCTTTGTCTTCCCTTTGAAACTGGACGCAAAGAAGAAATCTCTCCTGTCGGTGGAGACGGCTGTGAAGGACCGAGGCGCCTGCACATAGATTTCTTTAAACTTTTTAAACTGCTGTTTCTCTTTATCCCACTGGTAGATCTGTGAGAACGTGTAGTCACTCCCCAGGGCCAGGTAGTGGTTATCTTTGAAGGAGAACGGTTGCAAGGTCATGGCCCCCCGGGAAGGAAGAGCCTGGACCTCCACAAACTGCTTACTGTTCCACCGCATGACCCGCGAGTCCCCAATAAACCGAGTGAGGGAAAGGTAGAGGGTGTTCTGCATCCGGAAGCTCTTCACAGCCAGTACATCCTCCATGTTGGGGATGTCGCCGTGGGGGACAAACTTCTTGGAACTTTTATTCCACTGCAGGATGATGGGGACCTGGGAGCGGCTAGACAGGATGAGATGCGACTTCCCGTCGATGTCAACAAACTCCGCATCCGTGTCCCTGAACCACTCGTGGAGTGACTGGTAGGAGTAAAACCCTTTGCTGTTCCATTTGTAAACTGTGGACAGCCCGGCTTTGGAGCTGTCGGCGATGATGAAGAAGGTCTCGTCGTCGATCTCGAACAGCTCGATGTCGTTGGGCTTGGAAATCCGAGACACCTCTATGTCTTGGAACTTGACGAACTTGGTCCAGCTCTCATCATATTTGTAAATGTGAGAGCCACCGAAGAGCTGGGCCACCACCACAAAGACCTGGTCGTCAATGAGGATGGCTTTGCAGCCCACGATGGACTGGCCTGTGGCCAAAAGAAAGAGAAGACGTTAGTGTGACTGCAATGAGTGGTAAATCTCCCTCCAGAACATCTCCCAGCTGGCCCAAAGGTACTGTGGTACTGTGGAAGACACCATGTGCTTTCTTGTGAACTTAAACCTAGACTTGCCAAATGACAATTCTATTTCTTGATACAAATCCACAAGAGCTTAAAGCAAGGCCTGGAAGAGATACCTGGATACTAAATTGAGAGACCAAATGTTCATGTTTAGTCGCTCCCAAAGGGACCATTGGGAAAGATGAAGAAGGCAGCTTGCGGTTGGGGTCTGAAACAGCCAAGCAGACAAAAGGAAAGCCAGGGCTCTAGAAACCTGACCTTGGTTGGGTTTAAATCAAATGTTAGGGTTGAAACAGTGAGGTTGGTGTCTTATGTATGATTTCTATTGCTGTGATAAAGACACCATGACCATGACCATGAACTTGGGGAGAAAAGGCTTTATTTGATCTTATGGGTCCACATTACAGTCCATCACTGAGGGAAGGCAGGGCAAGGCAGGGTAGGAATTGAGCAGAAACTATGGAGGAAGGCAGCTTACTGGCTTGATCCTTGTGATGTGCTCAACCTGCTTTTTTTATACCATCTAGGACCACCTCCCCAGGAGTGGCACCACCCACAGTGAGTTGGACACCCCCCCACACACACACACACAATATCAATCATCAATCAAGAAGATGCTGTACAGATGTACAGATACATATGCCTTCAGGACAGTCTTACGGATACAGTTTCCTCTTCCCAGATATGTTTAGATTTGTGTCAAGTTGACAAAAGCCAACCAGAGCAGTCCCTGGGAATATTGGGGAAGATAGAGAAGAGAGCTTACAGCTGGGGTCTGAGAAAGCCAAACAGACCACGTGAGAGGAGAGGCGGGACTCTAGGAAAACCAACCAAGCCAGTCTTGGCCAGATCCCATGATCCCACAGATTCCTCTTTGGGGAATGTACTGGCCGGTTTTATGTCAACTTGACACAAGCTAGAGCCACCAGAGAGGAGGGAGCCTCGGTTAAGAAAATGCCTCTAAAGATCATGCTGTGAGCAAGACTGTCAGGTATTTTCTTAATTAATGATTGGGGAGGGAGGGCTGGGCTCAGCCCATTGCGGGTGATGCTATCTCTGGACTGGTGGCCCTGGGTTCTATAAGAAGCAGCACCCTCCATGGTCTTCTGCATCAGCTCCCATCCCCAGGTTCCTGCCTGGCTTGAGTTACTCTCTTGACTCCCTTTGATGATAAACCGTGATGCTGAATAAACCCTTTCCTCTTCACAGTCGCTTTGGTCATGGTGTTTCATCACAGCACTAGAAAGCTAGGCTAAGACAGGGAGCATGAACCACTGCCTTTTCTCCAAGTAAACTTGTCAACTGCATTGATAGTTACACCTTTCTTGCATTTAGATGCATTCTTGCATCAAAGACATTTAATAATAACAGACTGAATTGTGAATAAAAATGATTACAAAAAAATATTCCTCAAGCTATTTTAGAAAAGGGACCACCCTAAGTCACCTCAAGGGTGAATGGCTGGAGATTGCTAAGTCAAGGATTAGAAGTCCAGATGTAGAGGTGGCTGGCTGCCAGGCTGCTTGGCTGGGCCTGTCCTCCATTCTAGTGGGCATATTTACTTTTTCTTACCCTCCTATTAAAAATAAACAGAGCGCTCGCTCTAGCTGTGCCCTTCTGTGAGCTTTTCTTCCTCAGGAGAGCAAAGATTTCTGCCATGGCTGGGGCTAGGGGGAATTCAGGAGTAGGGATTTCTCCATCTATAACAACTTTGATGGAATTGTGCCAGGAAGTAGGGGTTTGGAGCGGTAACTAGGCCCCTCATGATCAGAACTACCCTGACAAAAGAAACCCTAGGGACCCCCTTCTGCCCTTTCACCATGAAGAGACTTCGGCAGGACTGGGGTGGGGTGCAATTGCACTGAGAGACTTGGGAAGTGGCTCTGGGCATAAACACAAGGATCTAAGGTGAAATCCCCAGGTCCTAGAGTCCCTGTGCACCTACAGAAAGATGGGAGATGGAGACAAGGGAAACTCTCCAGCTAGCTAGCCTGGTGGAGACAAACAACCAAAGAGAAATCTGTCTTGAACAACATGAAAGGCAAGGACGGACATCCGAAGTTTTCTTCTGACCTCCACACGTGCAATGTGGCACACATGTGCCTGTACTCACACATGGAAGCACTCATATACCACACACATATGCACAGCCATGATGGGTGATCTTGCACCAGACATGAAATCTGCTGGTCTCTTGATCTTGGATGTCTCAGACTCCAGAACTTGAGAAAGAAATTTCTGTTGCTTATATGCCTCCCTGTAATAGCAGCACTAAATATACCAAGACAGCCTTACTGAAAGTATCATTACACACAGCAGCTGAAAGGTGGATGACTTGAGTTACTCTCTTGCTTCCACCCAACTGTGGTCTGTGGACACCAAGAATAGTACTCAGCCTCCAAAAGGAAGGAAAGCCGGATGCTTGGTACAACCCGGACTGGCCTCGAGGACGGTCTGCTAAGTGCACAAAGCCAGCCATGAATGGACAAAGCCGTCAGTCCTCCTGCAGGTGGAGTCACAGGCACAAAGACTGGACATAACAGGACGAGGAGGGGGAAGAGCTACTGTGTAGTAGCTACACTGTGAAAGAGACATGAAAACTGATTACCCACTACGCCAGTGTACCTAACACCATAGCACAGTATACAAGAAGCGGTGGGGGTGGTATTTTGCACTGCATGTCTCCATGGCGGTGGCGGGGGGGGGGGCGTTGGTTCTCAGGGCCTCTGAAGACATCAAAGGGTGTGCAAGACCCTTAGTGCATGGTGCTGGCACACAGGAGTGGCTGGCATCACACAATAAGTGAAGTAACCGGACTGTCCTGACAATCTCAAAACATCTCCCACCTCTTAACACTTTCCCACAGTTCAGAAACGCCTGTGGAGTTTGCAGTGGTCTGAGGCCCAGCTCAGTATCACAAGGGACCCACTCCCACTCTGCTCTGGGTTGCCACAGGCATTCTCTCTACACTGGACTCCCATCCCCCACCGAAGAAGGCCCCCTACCAAAGATGACTGCCCCTCCTTCGAGATCATAATACCGTTTTGTCTTTTAATATTCCTGGTAATTTGACCAAAGTGAATCTGGTCTGTAAATTACAAGGATAATGACCCAATTTCTGTCCTGAAGATTAGCTTTGGGGCTAATCAGTGGCTTTCTGAAAGGTATTTGTTTTTCTCTCTTTTATTGTTCTGAACTTCCCGCAACCTGATCTCTTGTCTTTGTTTAAAACAAACTCTTGAATTGTAGTTTTGTGAGGGCAAAAGTGATGTTCACCAAAGCAAAAACTGAAATCACCACAGGTAAAACGTAGAAAGTGGGTGCTTGTAAGCAACATGCCAAACTCCTTTGCCTGCCTACTTCCTCTTCCCAGTCACCGCTGGAGACAGGGCAAGCCTTACCAGCATGTTCGGCTTGCCAACAAGACACAGAAGAGTTAAGCATTCCACATAAAGTCACACAGCCCGTACGTGACTGCACCTGGGTTTTAAGTCTAGATCACCCATACTCCATCACTAAAGTACCAAAAAGGCACACCAGAAATTAAAATCTATGCTGAAACCAAAATTAATTGGTAAATATTAATATTTTGATATATTTCCTTAATCTTTAATTTATTATCAATATCTACATATCGCTATATCAAATATGCTTTTTTAAAAAGCCATTGGGGCTTATACTATATACCTGCTTTTAAAACCCTACTTTTACATGTATGTACATGCATATCTGGTTGTCATGTATGTACATGTGTGCCTGGTTATCGTTTCTCATTGCAACCCCCAGGCATCCAGCTGTCTCTGCCTCCTGAGAGCTGACAATATAAGCACAAGGCACCACATCTGCCTTCTGGTTTTTTTGTTTGTTTGTTTGTTTGTTTGTTTTTTAATGTGGGTTCTGAGGATCAAACTCAGGTTCTCATCCTTGCAGCAAAGCTTTCCCAACTGAGCGCTCTCCCATCCTTAGAACCTACCTTTTTCATGGAACCTGTATGCTGTTAGCTATCTTCTACAACTGGATTTTTTTTTTAATTACTATGTGTTGGAGCTGGAGAGATGGCTTAGAGTTTAAGAACATTTGATGTTTTTTTTTTTTTCCAGAGAACCCCAGGTTAGGTTCCAAACACCCACATTGCAGCCATCTGTAATTCCAGTTCCAGGGGTCTTATGCCATCTTCTGGGCTCTCTGGTCATCAGGAATGCAAATGGGGCACATACAAACAGGAAGGCAAAACACCCATAAAAATAAAGTATAATAAAACTAAAAGAGAAAAAACCCACAACACTATGCAACATTATATCGCATGAATGCACCAAATCCTATTTAACTGATCCTATACTGCAGGACAAAGCAGTCCATTCTAGTGTTTCATTATTGATAATTCCTTCCACATACCGTTAAATAAACATGCCTTTAAACCATCTGACAGCATCCTCACATGTAAAACTCTGCTAGCATAAATGCTGGGTGTCTTTCCTAAGGCTTTAGGGCTCGAACTACCAACATGGCTCCTCAAGAATGCCCACCCTACAAACAGCAATTTCTTTTTTTTTTTTTTTTTTTTTTTTTTTGGTTTTTCGAGAGAGGGTTTCTCTGTGTAGCTCTGGCTGTCCTGGAACTCACTTGGTAGACCAGGCTAGCCTTGAACTCAGAAATCCGCCTGCCTCTGCCTCCAGAGTGCTGGGATTAAAGGCCTGCGCCACCAGGCCCGGCTCTAAACAGCAATTTCTAAATCAAGCTTCAGTTCTCCCTGGGGTGGAAAGGCTGGCTAATGAGGTCCCTGTCCCTAAGGGAGACCTTAGAAGTCTGTCTGTCCTAGAGAAGGATTTCAATCCCATGGCCCAGGTGACCAACCTGTGAATGTGTCAGCAGCAATAGAGATTGAGTGTGTGTGTGTGTGCGTGTGTGTGTATATATACACTCAATATACACTCATATGTCCATCTGTCTGCCTGCCTAACTGCCTGCCTGTTAGTACAGGAACAAAGATTACAAGTTTGAACAGGCAGAAGTCACAAAACAACAAAAATACAAAAAGAGCGACAAAGGAGGAGAGGAAGCCGTGGACATTGATGTGAACATGAATTTTCTCACTGGAGACAAAGGAACACCTTACCAGAGCCCCAGAAGAGAAACTGGGTGCCTCTCTGATTCCTCTGACACTCCATCTAACAGGCACATATTGAGAACACACTGGGCAGCTTGTTCTGACTTCAGAGTCACCCATGACCAAGCAAGATGATGGAGGAGGAAGGTCCAGCCCAAGGAGGGAGGACCATCCACTCTCCCTCCCTTACTCTTGTTCATGGTCAGTGACTCCACACATGGCTTTGCCTGACCACCCAAGCCAGAAGGACTTTTTCATACCAAGCTAAACTTCAGCTCCCAAGGACAGGCACATACTCTTCCCACGCCTGAACAACTCACTCACAGGAGTCTCAGTCAGTTCTGGGGTTCTCTGTGCCTATAAACGTCTCGGAAGTCTTAACTGAAGTCAGAAAGGCGTGGTCTCTGATGGGAGAGAGCTGGTTCCATTTCAACCCTGGTGGATAAGGCTACCATTGGCCTCAGGGTCTGCCCACTGCACACAACACCCATTACATCCTTTCCAGAATGCCAAGGCCAATACTACACTAATCCCATTTCATAGATGAAATAGAAGCCACAAAAATTCCCACTGAGCAGATGAAAGAAACCTATGAACATATAATGAACTTGCCCAAATACTATATCCCCACCAGCTAGAAGGCAGCTAGCTCAGAGAAATGCCCTATAAATGAATACATGAAGAACGATTCACAGTTGCCACCAGTGCTAGAGTTTTAAAAGTAAAATCTCAACCAAGAGAACAGAATCTCTGGGTGGGAGGGAAATCTACTTCACCAGCTGGGCTGGGTCAAACACCTTGGCTGAGGACCGCCTCCAGAGAGGAAAGCTCACCTTAAGCCATGCTAATGAGTTAGGTGGACTAATTAGTCCTTTAATGAGATTTTCCCTTCCCAGAATCCTCACTTCTGGTGCAGAAGCTCGCAGACCCAGACCACAGCCCAGCAGGTCCATAAGCCTGATTTTCTGAATTGGTCAGATAAGGGTGTAGCTTTTCCTTTTTCTTCCCTCTTTTCTGAGTCTGCTTTGCGCTCCTCTCCAGCCTTTGCCTTCTCCCTTACCCTTTGTGTAAAGCCTTCCTCCCCACTGCATGGCCCCCTGCTCACCTCTATCTGACTGTCCCAGCTTAAATGGCCTTTTCCCCTCCTCCTCTCCCCCCTCCAGGCAGTTGCTGAGACTTAAGAGCTGTGTGGCCTGTGCTTCTCCTTCTAATACTGATCGAGTTCTCCTTGTGCTTACATTTGAGCTCATTCTTAAAACCTTCTCTGAATGAGACTCAGAACCCTAAAGGGGGATCCCAGTCTCCCCTCCAGGGCCAGCTGCCATGAGTGGCAAGGGCCGGTGAACAACAATGCTACTCCTTTCTGTCCTCTCCAGACTGGGACAGGGACACACATAGGGATAGGTTCTGTCCCTGAATGAACAGAGTACGTCACTCGCAAAGCTGTGCTGACGGCGCTGTCACACAGGCAGGAGCCAGCCCAGGCATTCTCCACCGAGCTCTACACCCAAAACCACGAAGCAAACTCCGCCAGGATACCAAGCTCTCCGTACATCCTCTTTCCCCAGCCGTGGTCCAGGTACAAGGTCCTTCATGCAGATCTGCACTGGGTCTGAGCTTCTAAACTCTACACCAAGGACAGCGTGCTCCACACCGGAATGCCAGGTGTCTGTGGCAGCAGCAACTAGCTCATCTGAGATGGCGTCTCCCGGGCATCGGGGCTCATGATTAGACTCATTAGTAGCCCGTTCCCCAGGGGTGAAACACCACTGTTTCTGCCTACCTATGCGCTTGCATTTGCTGTATAGCCGCTTGTGCCTGAGAAACTCCTACGATCTCCCCAACCCAGACTTCATACCAGATCCATTCCAGAGTGACAGTTCAATGCCTCCAGGAGCCTGGGCAGGACAATGGTCGGCCTTTTAGAGTCTAAACACCAGCATCAGCTAAGCTATACGGACAAGCTGAGAGGCCTGAAAGATCGCTTCCAGCCCTAATTTTATCCTTTTACTTAAGGAGCAAACAGATAGCTTGTCTTTAGTATCACTAAAGCCCTCAGAACTCTTCTCAGGATAAAAAAGAAGCCAAAGCTCTGAACTTATGACCAGTCCATTCTCATTGCTATGCTATTCACGAGAGTGAGCAGTGATCTTCTTGACCCAGCAAAGGAGCATGGGAGCGAGCAATGGAAGGAGGGGTGGTGTGTATATGTGTATGTGTGTGTATATGTGTATATGTACGTGTATATGTATGGGTATGTGTGTGCATGTGAGTCTATGTATGTGTGCATATGAGTGAGTGTGTGTGTGTGTGTGTGTGTGTGTGTGTGTATGTGTGTGAGTTCATTAGTTAATAATCAGCTTAAGAAAAACAAAGCGGTGACTTAACTCTGGTACAGACAGGCCACCTTAACTATGCAGGACCATGGGATTCCCATGGGACTTCTTGCCATTGAAGGAAGAAGCTCTCAACGTTCTCATGGAGTCGCCACCTCCCCTTTCCCAAAGGGATCTCCACCATGAGAAATCACCACCTGAAATCCCACACTCATCAATGTCTGACCATACGGAGAAAACTTCAGAGGGACCATTAGCATGGACTGGAATGTGGTCCCTGCCTCCCCTCCAGCTAGGACATCAAGCCTTCCCTTGACGACGGCAGGGGGTGCTTCTCCTCACAACCCACCTGTGATATTGTCATAACTCCGGAAATTCATTTCTATGTGGTCCCACTCCAACACCATGCAGTTCTCCATGCTGGGCTGAGCGATGGCCACGTACACATCGTTCTTGGAGTTGAACGTGTCTACAGACACCGACTGGTACGGCAGAGTCTGATGAACGACAAAATCTGAGAGTGGGTGTTGAAAAACAAATATTAGTTCATAAAATCCCAGTGAGAATCCCAACTGCCATCCTCTCTGCTTGGCATCATCAGTCTGGGGACCTGGGGAGGAATAGGCAACTCCACACTGCCCTGCCTGGGGAACGTTCTGCTCTGTAGACTCTGAAAGATGGGATTGTCAGGTCCGTGCAGTTTGTGATACTGCTTCCTGGAGACACACCCCCAAGGTACCAACAAGGTCTCAATGGTCTAAGCAAATGTGGGAGACCTGGCTTTCAGAAAGCCAGGGCAGAAAGAAGGGGGCAGGAAATACATGAAGCTGGCATGCAAATTATCCTGTGACAGGGGATGCTGTGTTCTATTAAGTTCTAAGAATGCTAAGCCTTGAGCTCTCTCAGAGCAGCCCCTGCAGGAAAGAAGCTGGCTGAATATGGCTTGATGATATTCTTCTCAAACTCACTCAACACAGGAGGGACCCCGTGGTCACCTGTGATTTACACCCAGTTCCACAAACCCCTACCGGGAAACAGCACCCCTGCAGGCCACAGTGAGTACTACACTCCAAACAGGGCATGCATAAGTTTGGGAACAAATACCTTCTGCAGAGGTCTTAGAGGTTTATGAAGGGCCCCCTGGGGAAGTTGAGGGGAACCTAAATGAGCGCTCTGGACACCGGTCTTGATGTCCCATGCCTATGGTCTGAGCATCATGACATAGCAGTGAGCAGGCACGGAACTCTGCAGGAACATGTAGCATAGGGACTGAGGGTTCTCACCCACAGAGAGCCCATGAGTGACAACCAACTCTCTGTGAAAGTTTGGGTATAGCACAGAACTGCCAAGGGACAAAGGGCAAGGGGCATGCCCACAGTGCTAGCATCACCTGTATGTGGGGGAATTAGAAATCTAGAAAAGAAACAATTTTTTAAGACACACACACACACACACACACACACACACACGGCAAGATGTGTGGAACATGCCTCTAATCCCAGCCCTCAGGAGGCAGGCACAGGCAGATAGGTAGATTTCTGTGAGCCCAAAGCCAACCTGGTTTATATATCAAGTTCCAGGCCAGCTAGGGCTACACAGTGAGATCCTGCCTCAAAGAAACAAACAAAACCTCACAACAAACGGTTATAAAACACAGACTAAGTGGTTCTTCTGACCGGAAATGCTCTAACACGTGCAGCCCCTCCAGGAGGGAATTCACATCCAGGAGGAGATCCATCGCTTTCCCACCTAATCCTTAACCATCTTAATTCATGTCACCTACAAGGCCATCTCTGACCAGCCCCCACAACACAAGCTGGGTTCATCTGTGGACACTGAGGTTTAACCGAGGGTTGGGGTGACAAGAGTGAGGCAGGGGTGAGAAGGGTTAGCAAAGGCATCTTTCAGGCCTTAGTTCATTTGTCAGAAGATGAAGGAAGGAGCTACTCTCCCAACTCCATGGTGGGGACAGATCAGATCTCGCTAGGTGAAAATGCTCACCTCAGGGCTCAACTTAAACAAATGCAGAGGCTGTCCCACCTGCGTCTGTATCCTGACCATCTTTGTAAGGTGGGCGGTGTCTATTTTAATAGCATTGTTGCTGAGTTAATTCTTCATGTTTCTTCCTGTTCTGAATAACCTTGGGAAAATGACATTCTCTCTCTCTCTCTCTCTCTCTCTCTCTCTCTCTCTCTCTCTCTCTCTCTCTCTGCCTTCCTATGCATGGGAGAGGGGAATGCACGCACTGTAACACATTTGCATGCATATGAGCACCACTTAGCCCAACACAAAAGGAAGTCCCATACACCTCCACTGTAAGAGGTGCCCCTTCTTCATCTGGGATACCCAATACGTGCTTACTATGCTATTTTACTTATTGGGGAGGCATAGCCTCAACCCAGGTCTGTTGTAGAGACTGGGGGGGGGGGAGGGGAGGGCAGCAGGCAGGTCCTGTGAGAAGGGGGAGACAGGAGAGGAGTTTGGCACTGGGCACTAAGAGAAGGATGCTTCTGTAGTCCAACAGGTAGAAGGTAATTGAGGGGTGGTGGAGGGATAGATGTTTCTAGAGAACAGGATGCCCCTCCCCATATTCCAGCAGAGAGCAGACTCCAGAGGAGGCCAGCCTTGGTGGACAGGCAGGTCAAGCTTCCACGTGACCAAAGGTGATCAGAGGAGCCTACACTTCCAAAGGTGGTGGTGGCAGGCATAACACCTGGCCCATGTCAATCGTGGAGGATTTTACTTCTGCAAGATGACAGTAGCAAGCACCTGCCGAAGACTTTGGGAAGATGCCCTATAGCTGCTAGGCTGCTCCTGACATCCCCACCCCCCCACCAAGAAAGAACTGCCACGCCCCTGCAGAAGGCAAGGGGCAAGCACTCAGGCTGCTTCTGTTCAAGGCAGGTGGACAGGCAGCTGCTGCAGGCTTCCTCTCTTGGCCTCTACAACATGGAAGAATGCAGCTCTTTCCACTTCAGCAGACACAGTGAGAAACTCTTTATTAAGCCGCTTTTCTTTCATCATGAAGGCCACAGGTTCTAAGCGCTCCCTGACGTCTACCTGCTGCCCCCCCCCCCACACACACACACACCCCATTTCTCTCCCAACTGTGTTTGTTCTCAAGGCCCAGAGATGTAAGCCTCCGCAGGAGAATGTCCATGCACACTTTAAGGCGAACAAAAGCTTTTCACCTTTCCTGAGGAATCCTGAAATACAAAGGATCCGCCAGAATAGGGGCTGCGGAGATGGCTCAGTGCTCAAGGGGGCTTGTTGCTCTTACAGAGGACCCTAGTTCAATTCCCAGCACCCAGGACAGCTGCCTCACAACTGCCTGTAACTCCAACTCCAAGGGATACCATACCCTCTTCTGGTCTCCACAGGCACGAATGTATGCACAAATCCATAGGTATATCCACACTTAAAAAAATAAAAAGAATTTTTTTTTTGTTAAAAAAAAAGTTCTCCCCCCCCCCAAATTTATTCTGTCTACAAGAAATGCAGGGACAAGGGTGGAGCAGAGACTGAGGGACCCAATCCATGGGCATGCACCAATCTCTGACACTGTTAATGACACTCTCCTTTGCTTGCAGACAGGAGCATAGCATAACTGTCTCTGAGAGGTTCCACTCATCAGGTGACCAAAACAGATGCAGAGACCCACAGTCAAACATTGGGCAGAGGTCAGGGACTCTTATGGAAGAGTTGATGGAAGGAATGAGGGACCTAGAGGGGATAGGAACTCCATAGAAAGACCAGCAGAATCAACTACCTGGACCCTTGGGGCTCTCAGAGACTGAACCATCGACCAAAGAGCATACACGAGCTGCACCTAGGTCTCCCAGCATATATGTAGCAGTTGTGCAGCTTGGTCTTCACGTGGGTCCACCAAGAACTGGAGCAGAGCTAACCGTAAAGCTGGTGTCTGTCTGTGGACTACATCCTTCCTAACTGAGCTGCCTTCCCGGGCCTCAGTGGGAGAGGATGCACTAGCACTGCAACCAATTGATGTACCAGGGGTGGGGGGGGGATACCCAACAGGGCCTCCACCTTCTCAGAGGAGAAAGGGAGGGGGGTGGGTGGGAGGAGGAACTGTAAGCGGAGGGACTGGGAGTGGCAGCAGAGGTCTAGATGTAAAGCAAATTAAAAAAAAAAAAAAAACAAAAAAAAACGTTCTACCAGAACACAGAACACGTTATACAAACCAAGCTTCCCTGGCCCTGCTTTAATTTATTTTTCCAAATTGAATTCATCATTTCATAATATTTCCTATACTCTGACTATCTGGCATGACACACACTGTTAATCACCGAAAGGACTAATCCTTCATAGAAGACCTAGGACCATACCGACCACCAACGAGACAGTGACTGAGACACAGGCATCTATCCATTCTGGAGAAGGGGAGGAGACAAATTTACATACCCTTTCCCACCACGTATCTGGACTTGAACTTTTACAAAAAAGCCAAAGGCATGGTCATTGTGGAGAGACCTCAGAGGACATACATACCAAAGTGACATCAATTTACTGGTGGTAAAATATTAATGGTATGTGCCTCCATAAGAGCCACCGCTTCCATTCACACCAGATCAAGTTCATGATGTCAGTGGGTCTCTTACAATTTCAGCCTTTCTCCCACTGGAATCCATGGATTTTTACATAGCTATTTATAGAACTTGTAGAAAATAAATTATACATGATGCTGAGCCTATGGGGAGAGAGAGTGCACATTAATGCATTATTTCTCTTTGCATTTTCATCAGCCCCGAAACAGGGATGGTAACAGGACAATTAGGATGCGCAACTCACTCCCTCTAAGGAATTTAGCGAATTATCCACCTAACATGGGATCATCGATGGGTAACAGGAATCTCTGCCTGGTTAAAAATAGACTTGAAGGGGAGGGTGTGGAAGAATTGTGATTAATCTGAATTGCTGAGGCAGCGGGGTGATGGCTGCCTGCTCATTTCTCTCCTCTGCAGAGCAGCAGCATGGTTACAATGTCGCCATCCTCTCTTGGGTCAAACAGATCTGAGCTAAGGAAGCCATAAGGTGACCCTATGTGCTTATCTCTCTCTCTCTCTCTCTCTCTCTCTCTCTCTCTCTCTCTCTCTCTCTCTCCAGGATTCTCCTCTCCACCCTCCCGGCACCCTCATACCCTCCCTCCAAAAGTCTTTGGTAAAGCACCAGAGGCCAGGGCTCGATGAGAGCAGACAGGAGAGTCACACCTCATAAATTATAGAGGGTATACAGCAGGAACAGTATGTGGGGACAGGTCACCTTGTGTCGTTTCACCCATGCACCCACCCCATAGAAAAACATTGGAGCAGAGCTAGGGTGTCCAGGAGCCTTAAGGTAAGAGAGACAGTACAGTTCCCAAGGTCTCACTTGAAAGCCTCGCGTGGACTTTGCAAAGGCGCAGGAACCTCGTAGGCAAAGACAAACCCAAGAGAAATGGCTCAAACGTGTTAAAAGACTCGCTGCATTGCCCCCAGATTCTGAGACTCAGAACCTGGCCATTCTAATTTCAAACCTTCTCTTTGCCCAAGACAATTCTTAATCCCAGAATGCGATTAGAACCACCCAGAAGACCTCGAGGTCAGAAATCCTTTTGTTGTTGTTGTTATAAATGATGCTCTGCTCCCTGAGTGTTCACTTTCCATAAACCCATGTCATCTTTTCAGAGGCAGACACTGTGACCAGGTCAAAGGGAATGATGGGAGATGCCAACCTCACTGTGGAGTTTAGAGAACTCTCCAGAAAGGAGTTGAAGGCAAGACCCAGAGGAGCCTCACATGCCTTCCTATGCACTTAATGTCAAATGGTCTTGAGTGACACCTTTCTGCACAAATGTTATTGACCGTGACCTCTGATTTACTGGCCTGATAGCATAATAAATAACCCCTTAGTGGCCTGCCTGAGTAAGGGACACCTGCCAATTACACAGCTGAATAGCCCCAGCTCCAGAGAGAAAGACAAGGTTACTTCCTTCAATCTTCCAGTTTCCCATAGGAGAGCAGAACTTGTGAGTTTCTCCAGCTGCAAACACACCCCGGCACATGCACACAAATTCAAACACCTGGAATTCATTTCCTACTCGGTGGCTTTCGGCTTATTTGTTTGGAAGGCAGTAGTATATTTTGGCCTGAATACGATACTTTGTTCCTGGGAATCTTTATGATTTTTGTGTTTCTTTAACTGTTTGTTTTTCTCTTCTTCTTCTTCTTTTGAGTTCTCTTGACATGCCTTCAGGCTTTGTAGATAGCAACTCCTAACCCCACCGTTTATTTCCACAAACATCTAGAAAGCCGGCTGCACGCTGTGGATTGATCCTCCCTCCTTGAAAATCTGCCTTCAGAAGCAGTGGAAACCTGCTTGAACCTTTCAAATGGAGGCCCCCTCCCTCCACGCTCTACCTGCAGGGACATGGAGGGAGTCTGCATTTTAAATTTCATTCCATAACCTCAAAAATGTGGAAATGGAAACCCTGAGGTGGACTCTGAAAAAACAAGGCCAAACCACCTTTACAGTTCCCCCTCTATGTGACTGGGTTTTTTCCAGCAAGCACCTGTCAAGGTATATATTCTGCTTTGCCACTGGCTATAATTCTCCTAGTTATCTCGTCCTACTTGAAATGGAAAATAATTTGTAGATATAAAAACATGGTATTAAACTTACTGTATCATCTTAGTAGGAAAAAATAAAAAGCTTCTGACTGTAAAAATATCCAGACCCCTCTGCACTGGCTTCCAACACAAGACGGGCCAGGCTTGTTTGAAGAGGGTCCTCATGCTAAATTCTCAAGTCTGCATTTTAATCTTTAAATATCTTTAGACAGACAGACAGATAGGCAGTCTGGGAGATCTAGCTTAGCCAGAAAAGTATTTTCTGCATGTGAAGACTTAAATTTTCTTCCCCGGAATGCACATAAAAAACCTGAATGTGGTAAAATTCACACAAACGCTCAGTGCTGGAGAGGCGGAGACAGGCAGACCCAGACCCTGGGTCTCACTGGGTATCCAGTCCAGCTGAATCGGCAGGTTCCAGACCAATGAGAGATGCTGCCTCAAATACCAATCTCGGAGGAATGACCCCCAAGTTTGACCTCTGGCATCCACATACCCATGTGCACACACAAGAACATGTTCGTGCACTTGGACACACAAACATACAATTAAAGGGAAGAAACAACACTGGAGGATTTGAATTTTGCAAAGAAGCAAAATTAAATCAGCCTTGGTGAAAGAACGCTTGCCACACCTAGCCCTAGGGAGGTGGAAACAAATTTGCCTCAACTTCAAGGCCAGCGTGCTCAGCATACCAAGAATCAGGCTAGCCTGAGCTACATAACAATACCCTGTCTCAAAAGGGGCAAAAAGACAAAGAAAAAAAATTAAAATTAGAGCCAATATAGCTAACAAAATCCTTCCCAACTGTTGAGATGTTCTCCGAACCACACTGATTCTTCATCTTAAACATTTTACGTGATTTATTTTGTGTGTGTATCTGAGTGTGCATGAGCGCACTCGCGTGCACTTCAGAAGAAGATTAAGAGAGAGAGTCACTTCTCTCCTTCAGCCACATAGGTCTCAGGTCACCAAACTTGGCAGCAAGCACTTTCACTCAATGAGCCACCTGGTCAGCCCTGATTCATCCCTTCTAAAAATCCTTACACTTTCTCTAAAGTGATTCTTATAGAAAACATCTCCATTCACTTTCCTTCATATGCAGTTGACAGTCTACAAGGAAGACAAAGGGCTGTTCTACACGCCCACCTCTGAGGACGGAGGCTCTGCCTACCTGTGGTGGTGCACTCATAGTCAAAGCTGGTCACGTCGTTGAGTTTCTTCTCCTGGTATTCTGGTGGGCCGATACACAGCACGTCAGAGACGGTGGAATTTGTCATCTTCAGCCATAAATACAGCCATTTGGCCTTGCAGTCACATTCAAATTTATTACCCCTTAAGTCTCTGAAATACAAAACATGCATACACACACAGGGAAGCAGTCATAGCTGATGTGGTTTGGTAGTGGCACTGGCTGGTTTTGTGCGTCAACTTGACACAAGCTGGAGTTATCACAGAGAAAGGAGCCTCCCCCTAAGGAAATGCTTCATTTTTCTCAACTAGTGATCAATGGAGAAGGGCCTAGCCCATTGTGGGTGGTGCCATCCCTGGGCTAGTAGTCCTGAGTTCTATAAGAAAAAGCAAGCTGAGCAAGCCAGGGGAAGCAAGCCAGTAAGTAACATCCCTCCATGGCCGCTGCATCAGCTCCTGCTTCCTGACCTGCTTGAGTTCCAGTACTGTCTTCCTTTGGTGATGAACAGCAATGTGGAAGTATAAGTTGAATAAAACCCTTTCCTCCCTAACTTGCTTCTTGGTCATGACATTTTGTGCAGGAATACAAACCCTGACTAAGACAGTAGTAATATGAAACACTGGAGTTATTCATAACTTGATAGATCTAAAACATTCCGTATATGGAACTGTTTAGAAAATAGTTGAATTTCATGGATCTTATTTCTTGTACTGACTGTTGTCTTGATTGAGTGTTCCTTGATGTAGTAATTTTAGTTGAATGGGATACAGAAGGTTCTCAGAAATGAGACATCAGCCCTCTTAAAATTGTCTCAGTGCAATGCTGGAAGTGGGAAGGGATGAAAGAAAAACATCCCAGTATAAATTCTCATAAATGAAGACAGGACGAGATAGGAAGACAGTATTCACAAATACAACTGGAACATTTAAAGTCTTGTTAACCTGCATCCAGTAAGATGTACTATGGTCATGATGCTTCCAGTGAAATTTGAGAAGGCAAAGCTGGTGGATAGACTACACAGGAGCCAGCCAGCCAGCATGCCTAATTTGCTATTGGACGCAGGGTACGATATCTAATAGCTGAAATCAACACAAGACAATACTGTCTCTCAGTGTGTACTACTTTGTGGTCAACGGTCGAGAGCAAAGGGATTTGAAAGACGTTATTGACTAGGGCCTGTGGCAGTATACACAAATTTAAATTGCATTACTCACAGTTCAATGAGGGAATCCAGATCACTGAACACGTCCCTTGGAAGTGCTTTAATGTGGTTGTTGGCCAAGGAACTAGAAAACGAAAGTCACATTTTAATGTGGTTACTACCTTCCTGCCAATCATCCTGAAGTCCCTTAAAGTACATCTAATGATTCAAGGAGAGTTCTGAGCCTCCTCATCAAAACATTGCTCAATCCATAGCTTGATCATCACTGAAAGACACAAATTCCATCACACAAGGACAACTGGATTCCAACGTAAGCTTTTTTGCTTTGAAAATAAGTACTTTATTAAGTAAGCTCTTTATGCACAGCTATTAAACTACAGTTGGCTTCTATAGCTGCTGGAATAAAAGTCAACATCCTAGGCCAGGTCTAGTGGACTAACACCCTTAGTTCCAGCCCTTGAGGGGCAGAGGGAGGTGGATCTCTGTGAGCTTAAGGCTAGCCTGGTGTACGTAGTGAGTTCCAGGCCAGCTCATCTTGTCTTCAAAAATAGGAAGAATAAAAAAATGCAAGGTTCTATTTCATGGCATGTAGGACTCTCCATAGTCTAAGAGCATCCCCGTTGGGTGAGACTGCACCGCCCACTACTCTAACCCAGTCATACAGGAATCTCCGTCACAGCTCCCTGGTCTCATTTGGAAGATGGTCATTTGCAAACTATGCTTTACTTGTTTGCTTCTTGACTGAGTAACTTCACAACACAAAAGCAGCACACAGACAGACACTGCTGTCCATCCGTGGTTTCATCCCATCCCTAGAACAGGACACACACATAGGAAGTTGTGAAACTTTTGCTAATAAAGAAGATGGATATGCTATTTTTAAAGAATGAATTAATGAAGCATCAATATAAGACAAACAACAGAAGGTGCACAATCCTCTCCCAAGTCATCCTCCTGTGGTCCACCCAAGTGTATGTGATCATTTGTGCTTCTGAAACGGACTCAGTGAACACTCTTTTACAGAATGACACTCTGCGATAACAATAAAATCTCACTAAAGTGGCGTGCTTAGTGAAGAACTGACTGATCAATTTCATCTTCTCCTTAACCGAGGCTGATGAGAAACCATTTCTCTGTTTCTTCTTAGGGTGGCCGAGATTTCTGAGATGCTAGCCCACACCCACCTCCAGCCAGAGTCGAGGTTGTGAAGAGCCTCAGCTCCCATCGATTTGGGATTCTGCACTGCCCCTGATGCCAGCCCACTGAGGATGGATGACTACAGCGCAGCACTGCTGTGGGAAGATGCTGAGTGGAAATGATGGGCACCAAGTCTGTGCTTCCCCAGATACTAAAGTAACGTGGTTGGGAAATGTATACATTCTTCTCGAGCTTTCTTCTACACATGAGTACAAATGGCACCGTATATAACTGATAAACACGTAGGAGGTTTAAAAAAATGTATGAAGTTAGTTATACCTAGTCATAACATGGTCATGGCCCATCCCAGAACAACAGTCATCGGGTATAGTAGAGAGCGTAAAACCATTTTCACTGCAAACATTCTTCCTTCAAATACTGACTGAGACTGGGGAGAGCAGTACTCTCTAATGATTCCCCTTCCCACTCAGGCAACCATAAATGGATTAGAATACCATTCCGTGGGCTACTTTACCTTGCTTTTCGTGATGAGGTACTTACACATTTTTTGATGTGTTGGGAAATAAACTGATTATATAATCACATTGAACACACGCCAGGGGTAACTTGTGGAAAAAATTTAAAGGGGGTGTTTGTTTGGATATAGAAAACAAAGCACAAAAAGACTTTAGCTAAATAGCAGTTCATTGTTCAGTTTTGGTTTTGTTTTTTGTTTTTTAACCTGAAAGCTGTTGCATTGTAATGGTAATAATGTAACAATATATATAGACTGGTCAAAGAAAAATACCAACCAACCAAACACACAAACAAATATATTTTGCAACTGTTCCAAGCTTGAAATTTAGATTTCATAAGCCAGTCCTATTTCCATGAGCTCCCCACCCTATCCAGTCTAAGTGCTTAACATCTTCCTTTTAATTTTATTTTGTCTACAAACCCATAGCACTTACTTCATTTCTCAAACCATTTAATAGCTTCCTGTCCCCTGGGTTCTATAAGAGTGCTAGAACACAAACGTCCTAGATTTTAGTTACAGATTGGCACTGCTCCCTCTGCTTTGGAACCCAACCTGGGTTTTAATATGAATGTCAGTATCTAAGTGTCAGGAAAGCTCACCAAAGGCCAACATAGAACATCTCATTTATGTGACAAGATTCTGGCTAGTGACTTCTCTAAGAGAGCACTTTCTGGAGCCAAGACTTCCTCTGCATGAGCCATTTAAAGAGGAACAAGGGGACAGTCCTATCTATAAACAATGTGTAAGATCTGCAGCCTGTGATCAACAGCAACGGCCCTCCTTCCTTCTCAAGTTTTGAGACCCACCCTTACCTGCCTCAGTTGCTCTTCTCCAGACAACCACATCTGCTCTTCAGCAGTCTCTATCTGGATATTCAAATCACCAAGAAAATTTAGCAATCCAGAGAGAAAAAAACAAAACTTTTTAATGACTGGAGGGGTGAGATGATACTGTCATTGAGGAGAGGAGGAAGAGGAGGAAGAAAATGATGATGATGGTGGTGGTGGTGATGGTGATACCTGCCAAACCCTGGGCATTGGCATTTACTGTGGAGAATAGGGCCGCAGTCTTTGGAGACTACAAACATTATTAACCATAACCTACGTCATACCATCCACAGTCAGTAAAATAATGCTTCTCTCAAGAATGAGGAAACTAAGTGTCAGAAAAGCTAAGTAATATCAATAAGTAACCACAGGAACTAAGGACTCCGGTAAACAGGTTGACTCTGTACTTCCATAGAAAGTGAAGAAACCCAAGAACAACGCCATCAACGGGATGCATGTCCTCCTCTGTGCACTGTGCTGACAGCTGTTTTCATCCTCCATGGTCACTCCCCACCGCCTTACTCTCCAGTCTCCAGCTCTGCCAGGGCTTCTGCTTGGTGGTGCCCCAGACCCCAGGCTCACTGTGCCCACCAGCAGGTGCCTTCACCAGGACCATTGCACCTTAATAAGAAGAGGCTTCGTGGTTGGGTTTGTTTGTTTTTCAAGTCGGGGTTTCTCTGTGTATCCCTGGCTGCCCTGGAACTCACTCAGTAGACCAGAGTGACCTCAGAGATCCACCTACTTCCGCCTCTGAGTGCTGGGATTAAAGGTGTGCACCACCACCGGGCAAGAAGACTCTTTTTTTGAAATGATTATGCCCCAACGCTGTGATCAGGGTTACACTCAAAGGTACCACCATCCTTGCCGTCCACCTAGACTCAGTGCTCTCAGTTTCCCCAACTCTCCTTACTGTAGACAAGGTGACCATGGATATATAGAACCCATCATCTTGATTATGCAAATTACGCCCACATCTTAGCTAGCAAATGCCATCTTCTACTGTGACAATGACTGGTTTTGCATTTTCACAAACACAGCCATTATTCTTTCCAGTCTTATTAACTTTTCTAAGTGTGTGTACTTGCTTCATTCTGATATGCCAATCGATTCAGATCAATTCCTTTTCCCCCTTTTGGTCTCTGGCACACTCTTAAGGAATTGAAGAGCTTAGCTGAAATTCAACATAAAAGAAAAAAAACAACTTTCATCCTATAGGGAGGTCATTCAAGGTCTCTATACCGCTTTACCCTCTAGGTGATGTCTTTTGCTGAGTTGCTTAAGCTGTAGTTCCCAATTCTGTAGAATGGGAACTCACAAATTATCATAAAACCTGGGAAGGCCTGTGGGTACCAGACCTGGCAGCTGGCACCAAGTGGGTATGAGAGCCATGCCTCTATCCAGCTTCCTCCCTGAGCACACAGCCCACACAGCACTGAAGTTTTCCCGCTTCCCATGGAGTCCTGTGGTCCCCATGGTGACACGGGATGATGGAGATCAATATACAGTTAGTCACCCCAACAAGTACTATCTGACAGCAGAGGAACCTCTCGGGAAGTCTGGAAATGAGTCTCCTTTGAGAGATGTTGTGAAGATGGAAACATCACGGAAAACAACAAAGAAAAACAACTGTGCATGTGTGTGCATGTGTGTGTTCATGAAGATGTGTGCACATGTGAGTGTGTGTATGTTTGTATACATGTGTGCACATGTGACCTCAGGAGCCGTTCACTTTACTTTTTGAGACCAAAAAAGTTTCTCCCTGGGACCTAGGCATCATTGCTTAGGCAAGGCTGGCTGTCCAACACGCCACAGGGATCCTTCTGTCTCTGCTTCCCCAGCACAGGGATTGAGAGCATGTACCATGCATGATACCTGTCTTTTTACATGGGTTTTGGAAATCAAAGCAGAGAGGCCTCATGTTCTCGTGGCCAGCCCGTACAAGAGATTGCATAAGACTTACAGGTGAGTCAGGTCACGGAGGCCCCGAAAGGCATTTCTTGAAATGGTTTCTATTTTGTTCCCTTCAATGAACCTAAGGAGAAAAGCAATATAATATAACTGAATTCCCTCTCCTTAACATCTCTAACAGATGATGCAGTGTGCTTTGGCAATAAAATCGGAAAGCACTTATGAGGTACAGACACGCCAAAGTTAGCAGCAAGCTACGCTAAACTCCGTAAGGGAGACCGGCACGTGAGTAAGAACACGTGCTCTCCGCTCCAGCCAGCCCAGCCTGGGTGTCTCCAAACTCGGAGCTGGCAATGTGGCCAATCACATCTTGGGTTTGAGCATGGGAGAAGAACGTACTGCACAGAGGCCAGGAATTCTCCCATCTCTGCAACACTGGAAAGCTGCCAGGCAGTCTCCCTGCTCCCTCTTACACTGCCCTGTGCCTTGCTAGCCATACTTTTGTTAATACCGTAGTCCCTAGAGGAAAGCCCATTGTTTTACATCTCTATGTTTTAGTTTTTGCTGAGGAAGGAAGAGTTCCATTAAGCACGGCTTCCAGAAACCTTGCCTTGATCTTGTCCTACACAGCCTCCTATCTGGGCAAGTGATAACAAGATAGAGGTGTTCTCAAGCTCCTGACAAGGCTGAGGAGCAGAAAGGGCAGTCTTCCCAGCAAGGCTGACTTGCTCAGGGCTGAAATGGTACAGGGCTTAAGCAGAGATCTTGTAGCAGTGACACTGACGAAGCCATAAACTCTCCAGATATGACAGGGATACATTGTAACTGTTCTCCGGGGCCAAGGAGTTAAGTCAAATAAATGCTAGCGGGTCTTTGCTGAGAAGGTCTATGGGAAAGGCTTTGCTACATCTGTGACACAACTGATGAGTTAGGTCTCACAGGGAGCAGTCTCCGATGCCTGGTTTTTAAAAACTCTGGTGTCTGTTTAGTACTAGATGTTTGCATACCCTGATAAGCTGCCTTTCTCCCTGACGCCCTGGGCAGCATGTGAACTCCCCACCAGAGAAAAATCTCAAGAACCCCACAGCTATTCGTGGGTTTTTGGGTGATCCTGGTGGCTTCAACCCTGCAGCTGTGACACTCTTTGCACATCAAATACATGTCAAAATACCGGATTATAAAAGGGTTCTCCGGAGAAAGAGTTCCTGGGGAGACAGCGTTCCCTAAGAGTTCATATCAGCAGAGAGCTTTTCTACCTGGCATGTGTCTAGAATTCCAACATCTACCTGTTCACCGCAGATAAGACAGCAGGAACAAGGCTTTGCAAATCCTCTGAATGCTAAGCAAGGAAATCCCAGACTGATAGCAGGATTAAAGTTATTACTGACTTACAAAATACAAGGCTAGGACAACTTAAGGGGGAAGAGAAAGGTTTGAATGTGAGAAAGGCTGACATAAGAACCACAACCAAGCTCACTGCTCAAGGGGGAAATCATACATCTGAAGAAGGGGAAAGAATTCCCTCTCCTGCTTTCTTGTTGTTATGATTTGGTTTGGGTTTTCATTTTTAGAAAAAGGGGAAAAAAATCTAATTAGACCTTCAACACGACTCCCAGGAGACAGAGCAAATGGGATATGGGACAGCTGGATAAAAACCAGGCAGTTTACCCCCAAATAGGGAAACTTTGTTTAAAAATACGTAGCCCCCAGAACTGTCCAGCTCTATTTCTGGCCCATCAGCAAATCCATGCCTAGTTATGGAGGTAAAAATATCCAACGCGATTTCCAACTGTGCTTGCTACATGACAAATTAAAGGTCAGCAGAGAATGAATGAGTGCGTGCCTCCCTCCCTGCGCTTTGTCTCCAGCCTCTTCCTGCCCTAGCACACTGGGAAGTAAGTCAGCTCACAGGTCAGTGTTGGCATGAGAATGAATGGGGTTTGCTGCCCCCCTCTCCCACCACAGGACACAACTCAGAAATCTCCCAGAGGCAACCAACTCTCAGCAGACACAACACTTACAGGTATTCAAGATGAAAAAGGCCAGCAAAGGCATCGTCCCGGATCACCGTGAAGGAGTTAGAATTCAGCAATCTGAAAACAAGGCAGGTTTTAATAGAGATGGAAACAAGTGATGTCGTGTGAGGAAGCCATTCCTTTTTCTTTTGCTAGGTGATGGTCCCTATGCAAATGAGGGCTATTCTCAGCCTAAGGACAGCCCCTTAGGTCCCTAATGTCCTCACCACTGTGATAGGGACAGCAAGAAAGGGATCCCTGTTGGCTGAATTTTCCCCACTGTCTCCAATACTACCTGTCTCACGCCTGGAGGAACTGATGACCATTATTCAAAAACAGTTTTCTCCTAGGCACAGCAAGGCAGCCAATAAATACTTCAGTATGCCCAAGAAACCATGGAATTACAGACCTTCAAGGTCTGTAACCCAACTATATTCTAGAGGTTTTGAGCCTCAAGAAGATAAGAGACTTGACTAAAGTCATCCAGTGGGGACCTAAAAGCAAAACTCCTTTCTACCACACTGTACCTTCTCATGAGAAATAATCATTTTTAAAAGGTTAAGAAATCTCTAAAAGACTATCTCTATGTAGCTTTCAATTTGGGTAGCTAGGTAAATCCATTTGATAAATATTTACAAAGCCACCTATGTTTATTTGACCAAATAGTACCTATGCTATATTTCTATTCTAAAAAAATTGGAGATTTAAGGGTATGTATGTATGTATTGCAAAGTTGTATGTCCAGAGATGTATCTGTGAACACAAGTGTGCCATAACACATATGTGAGGTCAGAGGATAGTTTGCTGGAGTTAGTTCACTCCTTCCACCATACAGGATCAAACTGTATAGTCATTATACATGTTACGGTAGATATACAACATATTAAAAGCAAAACTAAAAATGGCACCTTATTGTGGCTAGGCAGTGATTAGTATCTCTGACCTTTTCCACTGTGCATTGCTTGCTGTAGGTAGAGTCTCACTCCATCCAAGAAATATGGCAAGCATCAGTGCTATATACTCATGACCGCCTGCTGATCTTTGCTTTGTTTGTGTAGTGCTACGGATGGACCCCAGTACTACATAGTAGGCAAGCTCTCTACCACTGAGCTACATACCCTCTACGCATATACACCCCAGCCCAGTGAACTGCTTTCAAAAAGTGACTGTGGGACAATTATTTTCACTATCATATATCAACTGACTTGGGTTTCAGGGCCTTAAATGGACACTCACCATGACTGGGTGACTTGGATGAGATTCCCTAAGAGGAACTGGGGCAAACATAGTTTTGGGCTTCGGGTTTGGATCCTGACTCTGTGACTCAAGGCAAGGCATTTACCTTTCCTGAGCATCAGTTTCTTCATCTGTCAGATGGGAAAACAAAAGTACCTTTCCTGCAGAGATGCCCGCCCTGTGAGATAAAAATGCGCGCACCTGTGCCGTTTGCTGCGTGTGTATGTGAGACAGATTGGAAGCATTCCTATGGAAGAGCAGTACCAGGACTTTTTTTTTTTTAAAGATAAGTTTCTTTTTGAGGTGAGATGTTGGAGGTGAAACTCGGGTTATGGTCGATGCAGCCACCTCCCAATTGCCTGATCTGTGACTGGGATCTACCACAAGTCCCAGGGGAGAAATTGGCCTAAGTTGGGGAGGCCCCGGAGCAGGAGAACAGTGGTTTAATGTGGACAAACTAAAGCTAAGAGCCAGCCAGGGTGATTTGGAGGGTTGTTGGTTATAGGAAGACCCACAGCAACAAGGCGGGTGCCACCCTTCAGGGACCCCCATTTTGCAGAGAATGTCTCATACTCACAGCAGCTGCAGAGAGGGCAGATGGGAAAACATTCGGTCCTTGATTTCCAGAAATGTTCCATTTACTAGGCTCCTACAGGCAAGAGAGGGACAGAGTGAGGCCCAGGGTCCTTTCAGGAAGTGCAGAGCCAAGTGGGCAGTGGGCATTTCCTCCACCAGAACTTCACACTCCTCCTTTCTGGGGTGAAGATTCATGTGTTTGGCCATTTTCTTCCCAGGGAGCAAGATGAGAAGAGGAGAGTTGCTTCCCAGTATACTTGGTCAAGAAGAAAACTAGCCTGGCTAATAAAATCCCGTGCTTTGGGTCTGACTCCTCGCACAGACATTAGCTCAGTCAGCTTAAATCAATTCCCGAGCTTCCCTCACTTAACTACAGGAGGCCTCCACTGAAGGTGGATAATTACTTCACCCAGGATTCTGTTTGTGCAGACACAAAGTTAATGTTGGTCCACAAAACTCTGGGGTAGGATTAAGCATTCCCTCCTTGGAAGCACAAATCTCTGGAAGGCACTCAGAGCACTTCTGACTAAATGCACTGCAAAAGCCCTGGGGAAAACTCAGAGACACCTGAACTGGCCCAGGAAGAGAGAGGCAGGGCCATCTGCCAGCTAAATGGTCAACCCGGGAAAAGGAGCTTGACTGCTTCTGCCTCAGGGTCTCCTACCCTTTCTGGCCACAGCAGGATTTCCATACATGACTGGAGTTAACATGCAGAACACTTCAGCTTTGATCACATCCAAAGGGTTTAACAAGAGAAATTCTAGAATCCTCCATGTGATCTAATTTAGCAAGAGTAAGAGTCAAACAAGCCTGCTGTCCCCCACAGCCAAACTCTTCCAACTTTTTACAGATGTAAACAGGACCCCGACCCGACCCTCTCTCCCTCCCTGTACGCTGATGCTGCTTTTGCCTTGAAGCAGCACAGGACACGATGGAGAAGGCACAAGCAACATGGTACCCAGAACTACCTTCCCCTCAGGATCCCCTCCTCTACATCTGCAGGGGTACCCCAGCACCTCAGCCTGGAATAACGGACTGTGCTAGCAAGAGATGCCCCAGCAATAAACAGAACGCCCTCGGGTCCCTTCCATAGCAACACTTCACCATTGCCACTGTGTGAGACCTAGTTGAAAGAGCCTAGCAAGCGAGCAGAGGAATCTCCCCAGTTAGTTCTGTCAGTGCTGGTAATACAACCCACCATGGAAAAAGATGGTAAAAGAGGGGCCCTCTTGAACTCAAGAAGTTGGAAGGTTTCCCTCACTAGGGGCCTCGGCTGGACACCATATACGGGAAAAGCACTTAGAAGTCCTCTGGGTTTCCCCTCTTTAAGCCACGTGGAACAACCCCCTCTACTTCGAGAAGCTGTGTGCCTTTGCACAGGCTAGGCATTTCCTAGCCTGCAGTGTGGAGAGGTCAGGAGGGGGCCAACCTCCCAGCAGGGCTGAGGCCCGTTGCGGTGAGGCCTCACCCATTCCTAATTAACCAACCGCTCAATCCCGGGCGGGCGTGTACAGCTGCTCTCCAGTCACACACCCACCCACTCACCAATACAACAGAACCACTCAAAACTTTAAGGTACCCCAAGGATCACCCCGTGGCCCAAAATACAGGCTGTGGACTCTGGTGCAGAGACCCTACCCCACGGTGGGTCCTGGGTCTGCAATAGCATCAGCTCCCCCCCAGGTAGGTCTGATGCAGGTGGCCTCGGGCCACAATGAGAAACTGTCACGCGGACCAGTCTGGATTTCTGTACTCTGGGGCTTAGAGTCCCCCTATCCTCCACTCCACACAGATTCCTCCCACGTTCCGTGCCCCCCAACCCAAAGGCAAAGAAAGGGACTGAAGAGCAGGGTCAGGTGCCGCTGCCCCAGCACCAGCCGCAACTCCCTGGTGGCGGCCGGCGCAGGGCAGGGCGGGGCGGAGATGGAGGGGTCCCACTCACAGGGAGCTGATGTCGCCAGGCACGATCCTAGGCACCCAAGAGGAGCCCACGCAGATGATGGACTCCTTGGTACAGCTGCAAGTGGCGGGGCAGCGCGCCAACCGCCTCACCTGCGCGCTCGGCGGGATGAGGCACGCGGCACTCAGCAGCAGCAGCCCCAGCGCCCCGCCGCCTCTCCATAGCGCCATGCCGGGTCCCCCGGTCCCCGCCCGGGCTCGGACCCCCGCCGCCGCCGCCCCGCGCCGCGCGCTCGGACCCAGAGCCGCAGCAGACGCGGTTGCCGCTTGCCGATCGGCCGCCAGCGCTGCTGGCGAGGACGCGGGCGCCGCGGGTGTGGGAGGCCGAGCCGCAGCCGAGCAGCATGCTGGCCGCCACCCCCACTCGGCGCCCCCCCACCCGCGCCCGGGCTGCTGGGCCGCCGCCGCACCCGCCTCACCCGCGCTGGCCTGACATCAGCACCCGCGCCCGCCGCGGGCCCGGACCAATGAATAATGCACGCGGGGGCCCGCCCCGCGGGGGATGGGGGGGGAGGGAAAAGTTGGATGACCTTGGGGGAGGGGCCAGCCGTGGCTCAGACCCCCTGGGAGCAGGGACCCGCAATCCTTCTGTTGGGCTGCAAAGAATTTCACAGACAGTGGACTCCTCTCTACGGGGTCAAAACCTGAGCTTCCTTCCCCGCAATAAATAAATAAATAAATAAATAAATAAATAAATAAAAATTTTAGAAAGTAGAAACAGTAAGAACTGGAGCCTCTACATCCCCAGAAAAGTAGGAGTGGGGAGCACTGTCTCGACCTGGGAGAAAGGTCTCTGTCCCGGAGTGCCCGGAAGAGGCCAAACCTTTGTGCAGGCTTCATTTATCTTAGAGAGGACCTAAATGACTGTGGCACAGGGGCCCGACTGGGCCACCTTGGCTGACAGACCATGTTACTGTGGGTTCTGAGTCTCCACTGCACCTCCGCTCACTGAAGCCAACCCTTTTCTGTTACCCAAGGAAACTAGAATCGCAAAACTGCTACAGCAGAGAATCCCCTGCCTTGCTGCTGGGCCTTGCAAGAGCCTATCCTGCGAAGAAAAGTTTCCTGGCTCAACACGGTAACCTACGCCCCACCCCCACCCCCTGATTAAATGATGGGGGACACAGATTGTTAGGAGAGACAGAGTTTGTTGCTCTGAGCACCGGGTCTTTCATCTCCTAACCCTTAGCAGATGCTATCCATCTTCCAGAATTTAACCGATGAGAAAACTGAAGCCCAGGAGGCCTGGGTAGCTGTCGAGTCTGCTGTAACAGTCAACACCAAAGAGAAAGACTGGAGCCTGAGATGGGGATTTGTAACTGGCCCCAAGGAAACCCTTTTTACTTCCGGAATCTGTCTTAAGGAACCTTAATGTTACCATAAGGTCCTGTGCTGCTGGGGGCATGGAGGGAAATGCCAAAGCAGAACAAAGCATTATAGGTCTCCTACCCCACCCCTGCAACTGCTCTGAGCTCAGACTTGTCCATCAGGCTACCAACCTGGCAAACCATTCTGATGTTAGCGTGTGCCTGAAACAAGTACAGCCAATGCAGAAGAGGAAATTCATCAGTGCTGCCTCCTATTCCTGAATCATTTTAGCACAATTCAGTGGGGGAAATATCTGGCTGACCACTATGGGAAAGGAGAGAAACAGTCCCTATAAGCAGGAAACTTCAGTGTAGCTGGACAGATAGCCCAATAGAAGGACTTTCCCATAGTTACATGGATATAAGAGACTGGCCAAAGAGTAGAACGTGGGATGGCACTTCATGGAAAGAGTAAGACACGGTCTTAGAGCCAGGCGGTGGTGGCGCACGCCTTTAATCCCAGCACTTGGGAGGCAGAGGCAGGTGGATTTCTGAGTTCCAGGCCAGCCTGGTCTACAAAGTGAGTTCTAGGACAGCCAGAACTACGCAGTGAAACCCTGTCTCGAAAAACCAAAAAAAAAAAAAAAAAAAAGACACGGTCTTAGTTACTTTTCCTGTTGCTATGATGAAATACCCTAAACAGAAACATCACAAGTCAGCAACAGTGGCACTATCTAGTAGAGATATCCAGGGCTCAGCCTAGCACCAATCAGCCGGTGGGACCAGGAGGGACACCAAAAGAAGTTCTCAGCTGTGCCTCTCTCAGAGAAGCAAAGATCAGCAAAGACAGGAGACCAGCAAGCATTGCTCAGCTAGCTCTGCTGGTAAGCCAGCTCAGCCTCCCTCACTGTCTATTAAGTCCTATCTATAATCCCTCCAACCATCACGTGTCCCCCACGAGTCTTGCCTCAGCATGTGAGTCTGTCTCAGCTGACATTACTCTGTCATCAGCCTGAGTCTGCAGAAGTGGCAAGAAGCTGCAGCACACCACCAGAAATTTTTCAGTACATTTCTCTCTATGAAGTCCTGACAAATGGAGCTCAACTATGCAGTGTAAGGCGGACCAATACATGCAAGTCAGCAAAGGATCCTTCATCATGTGTCCTTTCACTGGTGTTTGCTTCAGTGAAACATTCATTGACCGGTCTGCCTTAGCCTTTCACCTGTGTCCACTTCAGTGAAATGTTCCTTCATGTTCCACCCAGCAAAACGCCATCCAACACAACTGACTTTCCAAAGAACCCTAAAGTTTCCATTTCACTGAAAGACTGATTTAAGCTAAATGGTTCCTCAAACATGTTCTTGAAGGTTTGTCTTCTAGGTGACTCCAGGTCCGGTCAAGTAGGCACTCAACCATAACCATCACAGATATCGCTGACGGCCACCATGTATCCAACAGGAACATTGATGTGAACCACATATTATCATAGACTATTCACACACACATACACACACACACACACACACACACACACACATACATGCCCATACACACACATCCTGATATGGAAATAAGAGGCAGAGAGAGAAAGCTAACTGGGGAAATGGCATGGGCTCTTGAAATCTCAAAGCCCACCCAGCAGGGACACACCTCCTCAATATAGCCACACCTCCTAATCCTTCCCAAACAGGTCCACCAACTGAGGCCCAAATGTTCAAAGATATAAGCCTATGGGGGTCATTCTCATTCAAATCGCCAGCATGCTAGAATCAGCTGCAGCCCGTTCTGAGTAGAGTGCAGAAAAAGACCAGAGGAGTAGGCCTGGCAGAGCTGTTATTTGTTTAGGCTCTGGTAGAGACACTAAGTGAGTACTTGTAAATTATAAGGCACAGTTTATAAATTAAGAACATAAAAATGGAAATGCAGATTACTTTGGTTTGGTTCCAAGATCTTCAGCAGTTTGAGAGGGAAAAAAATGTAATAGACAATCAGGGAGACACAATCTGTTTCCAGGAACTAGTCAGGGTTTGTGAAAATGTAAATGTCTTCATTCAAATGGACACTTGTCCCAGTGAGGCCTGGCGATATGAACACCCAGTCCTGTAGTGTAGGAAATGATAGGTAGGATTCCTGTTTCCTTTTCTGAATTCTAACACTCGTCTGTACTTTACATTACTGCACACGCTTCAACTTCAGAACTGTGTTTATTCATGCCCCTGCACTCAACCACCAGTCAGCACTGAGTGGGAGCTTGCTAGGAGCCGGCAGTGATAAAACCAGGCTAAGACAGACACACTCCCTACCTCCATTGGAGACAGACACTAAATAAAAGAATGTACTAATGGATATGCGAATACAAATAGAGGACAGGACATGGGAAGATCTAGCTCAAGGGTGAAGAAGACAAGGAGAAGCAGAGGCCAAGGAAGGGGGGAATGTGGCAGAAAGCACAGTATGTGCAAAGGCCCAGGACTGAGAAGAGCTGAGTGCCTGTTCAAACCGTATATGGCATGTTCAGAGATAAAAGCTGAGGTGCCATGAGTTCTGGAAGGTCGGAGCAAACAAATCACACAGGACGACTCTGCAAGCCAAAGCAAGGAGCTCGACTGTCCTTCCTAATGCCAGAGGGACCTGAGTCAGAGAACTGGCATGATGTCATATACTTCTGAACAGTTGGCTCTCTGACTGACAAGTCAGCCCCAGAAAGCGATAAAGGCAGCTGGGCTCAATCTACAGCAGGAAGGAAGAAAAGGGGTGCCATTTCAAGAGGCCTCCTCAGGAAAGGGTCAGCAGAACTCACCATTCACTTCAGGCGGGCAGTCGAAGGAAAGCATTAAGGTTACCTCTTGAAAGTTGGCTAGGGCCCGGGCGTGATGGTGGTGGTGTCACTCCCTAAGAACGTCTGAAGAAGAAGAGGGCTTGGTGAGAGAGGGGTGTCAACAGTTTGGTGTCAGGGACATTGAGGCATCCAAGGAATGTACACGCGGAATGGGTCTTTAGATGCCCCATCATCCTCATCCATACTGGTCGGGAGGAGTTATGGGAGGTAGCCTTCACATCCCCTGGTGAAGCTTCAGTCCTTTCTCAGTTCTCAGTGTGCTGTTGGTAAATTGCCTAAGCGGGAGGGAAACATTTCAGATGTACATTATCGAGAAGATATCTCTCAGATGTATTCAGCCAGGAACAATGCATATTACAGAGAGCTAAGAATACTGCAGTTGGGGGTGTATTTTTAGATCACAAGTGATCTTCAAATCCTAAATTGACTATAGTACGTCTTTTGAGAATCATAGAGACTTTCTCATACAGTTACTCTCCCTTCCCAACTTGCAGACCAAAGTCTGCCTGCCCACAGCCCCCACCTAAGCGCCCCCACACAGCCGCAAGCCCTGGAGAGCGATCCCAGCACCTAAAGCTCTTGGCTCCCGAGCTTAGAGAGAAGTTGCCCATTCAAACCTCAGAGGCATGTGGTTTGAATGATTGCACTTTGATACACACACACACACACACAGAGTTTGCCAATCCCAGTTCCACCACATCCAATCTGCCACTCTGTGTTTAGCTACTGATCAAACAAACACAGAAGCAATTTCTGCCCCACCCACCCACCTTCCCTGCTGCTTTTATCAAGGAACCCAGTGAGTCCCCCAGGCTGGAACCCACTCTGAGCTGCCCCTTGATTTCAATCAAGTCCCAAAGGACTGCCCGTGGATGGGTGTCTTGCCCCTAGGACACTGACAATAGCTTTTAGTGATCTTTGTCATCTCGTCCTCACCACCCGTGAAGTGGGACCTTATGGGTCTTTGTTTAGCTTTCACCAGCAGCTACATGGTCTCATGACAACAGGACATAATATTGTATAGTAAAGAGTCACACCTCTTCAACCACATGGCTCACTTGTGGGACAACTTCATCTTCCATTTCAGACATCATCCCCACGAAGTTGTTCCAGAACACTCCGTTCGCCAAGCCACACAGACCGAGTAATTGATTGGTGACAGTTAGTATTAAATGTCAACTTCATACCTGGGAGGCAGGTCTTGGGGTACATCCAGGAAGGATTGTCTGGATAAGATTAAGCTCTAAAATCGTCTGAAAGGAATTGTTTTGATATGTTACTTGACATCGGAAGACCCACCCACTGTGAGCAGGACCATTCCCTAGGCAGAGGATCCTGGACAATGTAAGAGTAAATAAAAGTTAGGGCTGGAAAGATTGTTCAGTAGTTAGGAATGTGTAAAGCATTACAGAGAACCAAGTTCAGTTGTCAGTGCCCACATTGTGTGGTTCATAATGGCTTGTAACATGAGATCAAAGGGAGTCCATGTCTGGCCTTTGTGGGCACCTGCACTAGCATGCCTAGATTCAAATACAAAACAGAGATGCATGTCATTTTTTTTAGCTAAAAAAAGTGTGTGTGTGGTATAGTGGTAAACACCTTTAATCCAGCACTCGAGAGAGGAAAGCGGGCAGATTTTTATGAGGTCAAGTACAGCCAGAGCTACATAGTGAAACTTTCTCTAGAAAATAACTACAACAGTAATTAAAAAAAAAAAAAAAACCACTTACAGAAAGAGCATGTTGCCCAGCTGCTTCAAGTTCCCGGGCTCTTGGCTTCCCTGCAATGGTGAGCCATGCTTTGAACTGTGAGCTGAAATAAACTCTTTCTCCTTTACGTTGCTTTGCCAGACAACAAGCACGGCAACAGGAAAGGAATCCAAACACGGGTTTCACAAAAACCTTTGATGGAGCCCTTTCATGAATCCACACAGCAAGAAGAGCAAAGCCCCACCTACAAGTGGGCCACTGTGGCGTTTTAGGGATCTCGTCAAGCCACCCATTCAAGTGTTCAGTTATGTGGGATAGTAAATATCCCCCGTCGTTTAAGTAGTATGAGTCTGGGTTTTGTCCAAACCCAATCAAATGGGTCCAACTCTTCGCTTTAGCCATTATCAATAGCAGAGGACGAAATTCGGGGACACTGAGAGGAATCCCAGAAGTGGCTGAAAACAAAAGCCAGTTCCCCAGCTTCACTTTTCTCTATGGTTCCCTCATCTAGTCATTAGTTTGTTTGTTTGTTTGTTTGTTTGGTGCAGGTTTGTGCACATGTGTGTGCACATGTGTGTGCAGGTATATATGTACTTGTATGTGTGTAAGGGAGAGGTGGGGCCAGAGTTCAACCCTGAGCATCTTCATAAATGATTATATTTTGAGACTGCTTCATCTTTTTTTTTTTTTTTTTTTTTTTTTTTCGAGACAGGGTTTCTCTGTATAGGCCTGGCTGTCCTGGAACTCACTCTGTAGACCAGGCTGGCCTCGAACTCAGAAATCCACCTGCCTCTGCCTCCCAAGTGCTGGGATTAAAGGTGTGCGCCACCACACCCAGCATCATGCTTCATCTTTTATTGAACTGGAACTCGTCAATTTAGCTGGACTAGCTGGCCAGGGAGCCCACAGGGACCCTCCTGTCTCCACATCCCAGCGCTGGACTATAAGTCCATCATGCCCAGGTTTTTGCAGTGCTTCTAGGGGTCAGCTTCCTCTTCTCAAGCTTGCATAGCTGTCACTACTTTACTGACTAAGCCACCTCTCCAGCCCTCTTCCCGCAGTTCTGTGATGCCTTTGTCAAAGAAATTTTAATGATATGGTGGTTCCATTTTTACCAAATTTGCATATTTATGTTTCTTGTGGCACTATTAACAGTTTTCAAATTATAGGACCAACCTATGTGTCCATCAATAGATGAATAGATAAAGAAAATGTGGTCCAGATATATTGGAGTTTTATTCAGTATAAAGAAAAACAAAGTCGGGACTGGCTCAGTAGTTAAGAGCACTAGCTGCTCTTGCTGAAGACCCAAGTTCAGTTCCCAGCACCCACAAAGGTAACTCATAAACAGCTGTGACTCCAGTTCCAGGGGATTTGTTGCCCTCTTCTGGCCTTGAACGGTACTGCATACATATGGTGTGTATCCCAACATGCAAGTAAAACATTCATACACATAAAATAAAATCTTCTTTTAAAGTACAATGAAACTATCATTTGCAGGAAAATCAAAGGAAATAGAGATCATCGTGTTAAATGCAATAAGCCTGACTCAGAAAGACAAATACCGTATTTTTTCTTATATGTGGAATATTTACATATATACATATATGTAGTGTATATATGTGCTTATACATGTAATACATATTTGATAACATGAGTACAGGAGGGATAGAGGGGTGAAAGAGAATAGTGGGTGGTGGATATGAGCAAATTGCCTGATGTGCATGCACTGAGAAGATATAAAGATGCCCATCACCTCTACAATCAACATATGCCATTTTTTATTATTTATTTATTTATTTATTTATTTATTTATTTATTTATTTATTTATGGTTTTTCGAGGCAGTGTTTCTCTGTGTAGCCCTGGCTGTCCTGGATCTCACTCTGTAGACCAGACTGGCCTTGAACTCAGAAATCCACCTGCCTCTGCCTCCCAAGTGCTAGGATTAAAGGCGTGCACCACCACTGCCCGGCCAATATTTTTAATTTAAGTTAGAAAAAAGAAATGCATACACTCAGCAGTGCCCTCTCTCTTCTTTTGAGCAGCATTTCTGTCCTAGTGATTGTTCTTGTGGGGAGGGCTTTGCTGACTTAATTTTCTGTGTTGGTCCTCCATGCTTTGACCCTGCATTAACTACCTATTCTGACAGGGACTGCTGTATTTTTTACACCTATCTGTCTGGAATTCTGCACTTTGTAAAATTCTCCACCAGTTAGACTCTCTTTATTATTCGAGTCACCTTCCTTTGAGTTACCTTATATTTATAAGCCAGAATACCTTTAATTATGCTCCTACTTCTAGGAGAATATGCTAAATCTAGTTGGGTTAAATGGGATAGAGGCACACCTGAGAGGTTGTACACAGTGGGTTCATGATCTTGTCCCCTAAAACAAGCACAGTATTCTGCATGTAACGTGTGCAATCACAAATTCACGCCACAGTCTTAGGGGATAGCTCTGCTCTTCTTAGTGAGCATGCTTAGAAGAAACTTCACTTTATCAGAACAAGTCGTGAAGTAGAGATTTAACTTAGATTTATAATAATGGGCCTTAAAATAGCCTCTAAGCTGTTCTCTTATCCTAAATCAAAATGAATCCCATGCTTTACATTCTGGTCTTTTATCTTCTCGAGACTCATGCTTTTGGAGCAGCCTTTGGTCCCTACTTATTTTTAATCAAATCTGAAACTTAACAACTTTCCTGTTCTACAGCATCTGAGTTACTCTGTGATCATATGCTCTTGATCAGCTGGCCCAGACCACATCAAAACGTGTTCTGAGGGAATCCCTTGAACCCCAAAGACTGCCTTTTTATTGGGTCTCCTTATATCGTGGTTCAGATCTAAAATGTCCCCTGAAGGCTCCTGCTATGAGCATTTGGTCTCCAGTTTGTGGAACTATTTAGAAAGCTGTGGAGTGTTTAGGAGATGAGCCTTGGCTGGTCGAAGTAGATCACTAGGGATGGACCTTTAAAGGACTGTAAACTGCCCATACTTCTGGCCTAAGTCTTTGCTTCCCTGGTCTGCCAAAAATTCGAGGAGCCCAGCCTCATACCCTACACCTTGCCATAGAAGCAACTGCCCCAATTACTCAACACAGATGCAGCTGTCCCCGTTCTCACCATAGAGGCAGCTGCCTGATTCCTCACCATAAATCGATCTGCTCCACAGTCAGACCTTTCCCACTCTGGTAAATGGAAATCCCTCTGGAGCCATGGGCCATAATAAACTTTCCTTTCTTTGAATTGCTTCCATCAGGTATTTTGTCACAGTGCCAAGAGAAATAGTTAATGCAAAAATATAGTACCAGGAGTGGGGTTGTTGCTGTGGCAAATCTGACTCTATGGTCAGTAGGCTTTATAAGTGGGTTGCACGAGGAATGCAGAAGACTTTAGAAATGGAGGCTAGAGAAGCCTCAGAATGCTAAGAGTAAAACACCATAGGCAATATGTGGTAAGTGTTCAAAAGACTAGACTTGATTGGCATGAGGAAACGTAGCTCTCAGACTTAAGCCAAGAGCCATAGTGAGGATGGCAGAAACAGGTTTCTGAAGTGAGACCATGGACTCAGTTTTCCACTGCTCCCTGTAGGCCTAGCTATGGGTGTCTCCTCTTGACTTCACCTATGTCTTACAGGAAGAATTCTTCAGATTAGTAGACAGCAAAGCTTATTTCTAGCACTCTCCACACACCCAGAATCTTCATTTTCTGGGCACTTCAAAAGAATTCCCAACACGCTTGCTCGAAGCCTAATTTTATGGAGGGAATTTCTTAGTTGAGGTTCCCTCCCCTCAGATGACTCTAGGTCAAGGAGCATTGAATATGGGATCAGAGTTGATTATTTTGAACTCCATTTCCACTGTTTTTCTTCAAGATATTCATTTTCTGTTCTGAAGGTGGGAGAGGACCATATATACACCACCTTGTTGCTAGGAAGATCAGTAAATTCCTTATGTGTGATGCAAGTTAACCAAACAGTTAGCAAGTTTGTCTCTGTTTGTTTAGTAAGAACCGTAAATTATCACAGATACAGATACAATGATGTATGCACTACCTAGTTTTATGTCAATTTGACCTAAGCTAGAGTCATCTGAGAGGAGGGAACCTCACTTAAGAAATTCCATCCCTAAACTCAGGCTGCAGGCAAGTGTGTTTGGAATTTTCTTAATTAAGGATTGATTTAGTCTACCCTAGCTTCCTGTAGGCAGTGCCTCCCTTGGTTCTATAAGGAAGCAGGCTGAGCAACCCACGAGGACCAAGACATTAAACAACACTCCTCCATGGCCTCTGCATCAGTCCCTGCCTCTAGATTTCTGCCATGTTTGAGTTCCTGTCCTAATGTCCTTCAATAATAAACTGTGATATGGAAATATAAGCCTGATAAACCCTTACATTCCCAAGTAGCTTTTAGTTATGTTATTTCATGGCATCACTTGTAATCCTAACTAAGACAGTGGGTAAATAGGTATAGATATTGGATGGTATAAATCTAGCACAGATAATTTTCCTCCAGAAGCTTCAAATATCCTCAAGAAATTAAGATTCTCTTGTGTCAGAAAAGCCCCCTGGACTCTCAGAGTTATCTTAGTTCTTTCTCATCACTTTTCTATAGCTTCAAGAGATGGAATTTATGTGTCAAGCTGAAGACTAAAGGGTGCCATCTTCTCCTTTCTAAACAACTCCTATGGACCTGGCTCTATGACAGACTCTGAAACCCACCATAGACAATGTGATGTCTGCTGCCTTCAGAGAACCTTTTATATCAAGGAATCTAGCGGACACTTTAAACTCTGTAGTTAACAGCCACCCCACTCTCAGCCAATGGGACTGTCTTAGGGTTCTACTGCTGTGAACAGACACCATGACCAAGGCAACTCTCATAAGGACAACATTTCATTGGGGGCTAGCTTACAGGTTGAGAGGTTCAGTCCATTATCATCAAGGTGGGAACATGGCAGCATCCAGGCAGGTACAGTACAGGAAGAGCTTGAAAGCTCTCTGTCTCCATATGAAGGCTGCTAGCAGAATACTGGCTTCCAGGTAGCTCAGATGAGGGTCTCAAGACCACTTCCACAATGACACACTACTCCAAAAAGGCTACACCTCCTAATAATGCCACTCTCTGGACCAAGCATATACAAACCATCACAGTGATTCACAGGATCCTGTAAAAGAGCAAGATGGTAGAGGTGCTAAAAAACCCTCATCCCACCACTGCCCTCATACCAGGGAAGCACCAGACTTGACACTGCACAGAGACATATTTCCATCCCTTAAGCAGGCCTAACTTCCTGGTTCTGAGTCTTTTGATGACCCTGGAGCTTAGAATTTATGTGTCTGCTAAAGACTGATAATTTGTCAGGCTAGCAGGTGATCCATCATTTATGGAAGGGCAAAGGGTCTTTCGATGGACCCTATACCTGTCATACAAGAGGAGCAGATCATCATAAATTCCACATTTGTCCTCAGCAGGTCATCTTTGTTCATGTCACACTGACGCTTATTTTCCATTATGCAGAACATTTTGAGAGTGTTTGTTAAAGCATGTGGCGTTGTTGAGATATTTACCTTATCTACTCACTTTGAAGAAGAGAAACAGCCCTTAGGGGCACAATGACAGTATCTGACATTTGCACGGAGTCCTTACAATTTGTAATGCCTTTTAACCCTCTGATCTCAACAAAAGTTCATGATAACCTGGGATTAGAGGAAGAAATCTAGGCATAGCAAGTAGCTTGTCCAGAATCAGTCAACTAGAGTTGCTATGTCAAACACTGTACCGGATGCTAATGCTTTCCACATTCTAGAGAAGGCAGAAACCTGGCTGTTCCTACCTCTGTACCCCAACTATTTTGAAGGCATCTTTGATGTTAAAATTTTTCTGAAAGCAAGATGAAATATGACCATTTGTAGTCATCATCAGAGAGCAATGTTGCAGGATATTCCATCACACTGTGAACCCTGAGATTGTGTTGTTTACTGGAAAAAACAGTTTGTAGTTGTGATGTGGCTCAGCCTTAGCACACTGGCATGCCCTTAGTACACACCTTTAATCCCAAGCAATAAAGTTAGTTTATAAAAGGAAGTAGCCATGTTTGAAAGTGATGTCTAATTGAGTGGCAGACAAAGTGATGAATCAGAGAAAGATTTGACAGAATAGGACATCCCAACTCTCCAAGAAGAAAGGGGAGAGAGAAGCTACTTAAGAAGCAGTGCAGAGAGGAGAAGGAGGCAGCTTTATCAAGACAGTTGTACAGAGACAGGTTGCAGAGAAAACAAACTAAACACGGGAAAACAGAACAAGCCAGAGAATGAGAAGGAGCAGATTAGAATAGATTGCTAGAGTTAAGTTTGAGGCCAAGCAGAACAAAAAGTAAGAGACCGAGAAGGAAGCCAGATTGAATCAGTCAGATTGAAGAGGAATTTGAGCCAGAACAGCTGAGTTGAACCAGCCATCCAAAGCTCAGAAAGGGCTAGGAAGGGTGAGCTTATTCAGAAACAAGTCTCAGAGGCTGAAAACATTCTAGACCTAGATAAGATTAGGCTAGAAGCTTCCAGGACTAGGCCTAGGTTAACAGACAGAGTCAATAAGCCTCCGAGATGACAATTACATCAGGCAAATAAAAGTTACTTTTACAGAGTAAGTCTTGACAACTCAGACACATGAGAACGACAAGACGACCATGCCCAAACATCCCAGTGGTCCCAGCTAAGTGTGTGGGAAATGGCAGAATGACTGTTCTTTATAAACTTTCTCTAGGCAACTAAGATCTAAAGGCAAAAATCTCCAAGAACCAAGACAAAGCTGCCAATGGTGGAGAAGAGCAGCAGAGAAGACAGTCACCCTTGGAGATCATTCCTGAGATCTTCCCCAGCTGCCCTCCACGGCCCTTGTGGCTCTGATGCAAGCCTCAGCACGTCTGAGGGGTGCCATCTCAGACAGCCATTTGTATTTTTATTTTTTTATCCTTTAAAAGAAATAATAGAATTCATAAATAATGTCTTGGTTTTAGATTCATTTGAGAAATCTGAAAATGTGCCTTGAGAATAGCACACTCTGATTGAGTTACTGTACTTCGGACAGTGTCATTACAGCTGGATTTTCCAAAAAGATTCCTAGCATCCTTTCTGGTCTATGAACAGGCCACCAGAAAAGGCATCTGAAGACCTTCAGAGAGCCAAAAGTTGCTGCTGCTCCTGGATCATTGGGCTTCTCTTGAGATATATCTTTATATTGCTTGTATGTGTAGGGATACATGTACCACTGTGTGTGTGTGTGTGTGTGTGTGTGTGTGTGTGTGTGTGTGTGTGTGTGTGTGAAGTTAGAGGACAACTTTTTCTCCCTTTCTGCCCTATAGGTTCCAGAGATCAAACTTTAGGCCATCGGGCTCGGCAGCAAGCATTTTTAGCCACTGAGCCATCTCAGCAGCCCACAGCAGGATAGACTGGGCCTTCATCTGCTACGGTGTGCCGTGTTATAGGAGCTTCATCTGCTCTTGAGCTCACCCCAGGCTCTCTTGGACCTCTGGCATGCAGTGAGTGCCGTTTGACTTTGCTCGGAGGCAGACCTGATCTGGACTGAGAGGGAAAGGCCCACTGTGGAGCAGAAGATGCAGAAGGAAAGGCTGAAGTAATCTTGAAGTAATCCGTCAAGTACATGGCTAGCCCCTGAACAGCTTAGTCCTTTTGTGGGGAGCCATCTGAAGTACTGTTCTCTGGTTCTGCTGCAAAGGAGGAAAGGCATCTGGGTTGGGTCAGTGGGCATAAACAGAAAGGGCCTCAGTGAACACTACTGCACATCTCCAGGGCTCTCTGACTGACCGACATTATTCCTGGTGCTTCACAAGGACCCCGTGCTCTACAGGACTTAGTTGTTGCTTACGCTTACAGAATACTAGCTGTTATTTCTGCTGGCTTCACTGTTCTGTAGGAATGGGCAACAGGTCAAGAACGATGGAAAAGGAGGCTTAGGGTGTAGCTCAACAGTAGAGTGTTCGCCAGGCAGGAGGGCAATGAAGACCCACATCTGTGCAGTTGCAGAAAACATACACAGGCCAGAGACTCAAGCTTGTTCTGCCGTCTTCACCATGTAACAAGGCTAAGCTGAGAACAGAGGTATTTAAGGCCACCACTGAAGAAGCTACAGAGGACACCCTGCCCAGTGAAGGAGGCGACAACCAGTCAAGAAGGCCACACCTGGGTGAGTTTCAGCAGAGGAGGAGCCTGGACCAGTGGCCACAGAGTTCTGGGTCCCCACATGGATCCCCGGCTCAAGTGATCCCATAGCTGACCCATTAGCCATGCCTGGGGACTCTGTAGGAGAAGGGATCTCAGAAGGAAAAGCTGGCTGGCCTTCCTGCAGGAGGAGGGTGACAGAGGGCAGCTCCCAGGGACACTGAGAGCTGAGTCCCAAAAGCTTGGAGTGATGAGCTGGCTGGCACAAGGGTAAGGTGCCTGTCGGGAGAGTAAGCTCAAGGCTAGATCTGCTTCTCCTGCCCCTTAGTGTAGTGGGTTGGCCTGATGTTGTTCGTATTTTAATGTTAATTTGGGCCCCCAAAACTAGTTGTCCCAGAGAATGAGAAAAATCTGCACATAAACACTAGCTGAGTGATCCTACCCCCCCCCCCAGTTAGTTGTGATTGCTAATTAAAGATGCCAACAGCCAATAGCTGAACAGAAGAGACAGAGGTGGACTTTAGGTTCCACGGGCTTGTGGTCAGAGGAGAACGAGAAAGAAGAAGAATATGTAGGAGAAGAGGAAGGAGAAGCCACCAGGGGTTAAGGGGTCAAGAGAATAGTGTGGCCCTGAGGGTTGCCCAACTGAAGTTAAGAGCAGCCCAGATGGAACATAGTAAATGATAACTTGGGGTTACGAATAGGAAAGAAGATTCTAACAGCATGGAGGGTAGGCAGCTGCCCGGCTCTTGTGCTGCTTAAGGCTTATTGTATATACAGGAGATGGAGTGTGTCTTCCATCCAGGATCTGAATGGGATGGGGGGTGGCAATAGTAGAAGCCCCGGGCAGTCTCAGTACCTCCCGTTCCTTTTCGGTAAAGTGCTGAGCACAGGTATGTTCAGTTCAGCACAAGCATCTCGTACCAGAGTCAAGTGGTCACCCTGGAGTGCACGTCTGGCATGATTCCTGATTCTCCAGGACAGCACGTTCTGTCCTGCCCATTGACCCGCTTCCCAGAGCCAGGTGACAAGAACCCTGTGGCCCCGGAGATAATTAGTTTGTGATCCAGCAGTTTTAGGAAATGAGTCACCCCTCCCCGAACAGATGAAGGACTCTCAGGAGACAGGAGAAATCAGAGTATGTGTGTTGGGGCCTCTTTTCTGTCACACAGTGACTGTCCCCAGCATGTTACTATAGTCTCCAGCTAAAGAGGACATCGAGGCTTCGGGAGGGATTTCATCAGCCAGAGGGTAGATGGAAATGCTAGTAAGGTCCCGCCCGCCATGCTGGCAAATCCTGTGCCCACTCAGGTGCTGAGGACTGAGGCTCCACGTGATTCCAGTTCTGTCTCACCTTCACTGCACCTTCACTGCACCATGGCCCACCTCTCACTTTGTTCGCCCCATCTCTCAGAAGAGTCTTCTGATTTTAAATTCTGTCCCTGCTGTCTTCTGAAATGTCCCCACCTTCAGCTTCATCCATGCACACAACTTCTGCTTCCTAAGTGGCTCCGTACTTGGCTTATTTATTTGCATGATGTCTATTTTCTCATAAGAACGCAACCTTTCTAGAAGCAGAATCCCTGATGTCTTGTTCTCTTCTCAGTCCTAAAGTCCCAGGATAGCCCATAGAAGAGAGTGAAAGGATGTATGGATGGCATTGAGGCTGCTCCACTGCCCCAGCACATCCCACGCTAGATCGCAGCCTCAAAAGTTCATTGACTGAATAAAGGAAAGAACACGGTCAGGACTCATGTTCATCCAGAAAATGCTAAAGAGGGAGTGCCATACAGTGAGAAGCCAGGGAAAGCCATGAGTTCTCTAGACCACTGGGGTCATTCAGACTCTGGTCTAAGAAAGGAAAGAGAAAGGAAGAAGAGATGGAAGATGGAGGAGTGGGGGTGGGGAAGAGAGTTGTTGTTCTGATGTAACAGGCTCATACCTAAGCGGTCCTGAACTAGTTAAATCCATGAATCCTTAAGTAAATGATTTATGCTAAACTTTCGGTTGGACATATAATTTTCTAATAGGCTGATGGTTTTCTTTTGGCCCTTCTTTACAATTCTATAACTATGGTTATTTACTTTAGTGCCCCCCATCAGCTGGGGGTGGGATTGCAGGGAGCCATTTATCCCATCTATTCCAGATCTCATCAACTGAGATAACAACCGTAGATGTTAGGTAACTGTAAACAATCTATGTATGTGTGGTCCCTACATCCCATAACTTTAAACATATATATATAGCTCATCATGTGTGCACACATGTGAGATTGTAAATATGTTTTGTTCTGTTTGGTTTTGGTTTTGGACAGGTCACTTCAAGGCTAGACATTCTTTTTGTTTGTTTGTTCGGTTGGTTGTTTTGGCTTGTTTTTCAAGGCTATTCTCTGTATAGCCCTGGCTGTCCTGAACTCACTCTGTAGACTAGGCTGGCCTCGAACTCAGAAATTCTCCTGCCTCTGCCTCCCAAGTGCTGGGATTAAAGGCGTGTGCCACCACTGCCCCGCAAGGCTAGACATTCTTTACCAGTCCCAGGGAGCTAGAAATCCTCTATCCTGTGGTCCAATATCATCTTAATGAGAGGCATCACTATATCAATGGGGACCCTCCTTCCTTCTGAGTCCTATCCCAATGCTGTGGGCTAGACCTTTGACATGTGAATCTTGAGGCAACCTCAAATCAACGCAGATATTCACAAGATGGTTTCATTTCAATCTTCTGATCAATATAAAAATATTGGGCTATTTTATTTTCTTCATTTTAAGTCATTGAAACACAGAGTTGAATTTTATACAGAGGCGTCAACTTTAGCGGTATGCTTTGCAGTTAATGACAGTTTACACTCTCAGTGCTAAATTTTCCTCAGCTACATTTTATCTATGTTTGCTATTTAACACATTTCTAGTTGAAAAAAGAAGCATATGCCCAAAGTTTTCAAAACATACTTCAAAGTTGTCCAGTAATTGAACGGAATACCTAAAGAACCATCTTCCTTTAACTGTTCTGCATGAGAGCACACGGGGTGTCTTTACCCACATAGACTGCTACCATGTCCTTGAACATCCCCCCAAACCGCAAGCTACATAAACTGCCAGCTTTTATTAAAGGCATAGTCTCAGAGATTTTGTTATAGCAACCTATCATCTAAAGTAGCCTTTGGGGGGAGAGAAACTATCATCTTAGCGCATGGACCAGCAGGTCTGGAGATACTGGCGTCTTCCCTAAAGAACCCAGGAGGCCTATTCTCATAGAATATCTGACTAGTCTTTATTCCTTTCTCCCTGATAAGAAAGTTGGAGCTCAGAGAGGTTAAACAGCTTGTCCAGGTCACACAGCACATTTGCTTCGTAGCTGGCTTACTCCTTCTGCATCCCAGAGGCCCACTGTAGAAATCCTGGCTCTACCTCCCCTTGAGCTTTGCTCTGGCACTGTTATTCCTGTAGGCTTCATATCTCATGGGAAACATAAGTGCTCCTGCAATGAATACAGGATCCTAGGTGAACTCACAGATGGCCTCTGGACTCCTTAGTGTTTAAATGGCTTTCTGGTGTAGAAGGAGACCAGTTTCCAGTTTAGCTTTCTCTTCAGACCACAGGTGTCCAGCTGTGCTGGGTGAACCTAAGCAACTTCTGGGGTCCTAAGAATGTCTTTGATCTGAACCGGGCTGAGGTTTTGAGTATTTAATCCCTGCTCCCTACCATGCAATTGAGAGAACCCGCGTGAACTACTTACCCTGAGTTGGGGAGACAATATCAGTCAGTGAGGTTTCTGGTGCTGTTGCTCCGTGGTTGTAGCTCAAGCATGCAGTTTTAAACTTAAGGAGTAATAATTGTGTTAAAATGTAAAACATGCCTCCTCAAACTCCAAACTGGGGAGAAACCACTGTGGTGAGGGGTTTGTTCATTCATCAGGCATTGATAGAGCACCTTATGCATGCCAACAGATATTGATAGAGCACCTAATGTATGCCAGGCTCTGTCCCAGGCACTGGGGCTGTAGGAAGTTGCTATTTGTGAAGACCCGCCTCTAGGTTTAGGAACTAGCAGGTATACACATGCTGAGAAGAAGCCCGAAGGCACATGAGGTATTTAGGAATCTGAGTAAGTGCAGGGAAGGTTGGAACGGTCACTCTGCACAGAGGGGACATAAGGTAACAAAGGCCTTGGGGCATTTGAGGGCTTGGTGTGTGCAAGGACAGACAGAAGGCTGAGGCAGCCAGTCCTGATTGTGGAGATCAGCAGGCTGACGTCAGAGCAGTCGGAGGGAGCTTGCGGGGCACAGGGGACAGTTTGGGGTACAGTGGAAGTAGCTGAAGGAAAGGAAAGAGGTGACAAGCTCAGACACGCAGCCACTAAAGGGCTTGCTGTGCAAAGGACAGACTGAAGCAAGCAAGAGGAAGCAGGAAGGTCAGGCTCTAGAAGGGTCCAAGGGAAAATGTCACACAGGCTCGGGCATATCACATTTGTAGAGAATTGAGGCTGCCATCTGTACTTTCAAGAGTTTCAACCCACACTTAGCCTCTTCATTTAGTAGCCCCGAATCCTGGAGGTACCTAATACGGGGATACAGCTCGAAAACATTGAGCTAATAGCTAAAAGCAGAGAAATGAACATGTGGATCCTGAGCTGGCTGTGTTATGCCAACCCATTCGAACTTCAGCTCAGCTCTCTCAAATGAGAGGGAGAGAGGGAGGTAGAAAAGGAAGAAGTGGGGAGGGACCAGACCAGGCCATTCAGTCTTTTCCCACAAGGAAACACATTGCTGGGGAGCAGAACAAGTGGGTACTGGCCTGGGTGTGAGGGCCCCGGGGAACAACTCTCACCCATTAGCTCATAATGAATGAGATAGATAGTAAACCATGCCATGGCGTGAATAAATTATTATCGAGTTGAGGTGCTCCTCAAATGCCAGTCAGCCAAGCTGTTGTTTGTTGAAACAGCAACAGAAATAGCACTTCAGATACTTGATGCAGGACATTCACTGAACCCCTATCAACCTGAATGAATTTGACCTGCAAAGATTTGGCTGCTTAGTCAGACCTCTTTAGTAAGGTTTGAGAAGCCCATGAAAAGGTCCACATGGACTGAATCAAGGACACACAAAACCACTCTCTCAACAGAAGTCCACGCAGTTAAATTCATTACTATATCATGGTTGCCGCTATTATTAATCTGTTAGCCCTGGGTGTTGAGGAATCTGGCTCCCTCCATTTTTCTTTCTTCTTTTGACTTCCTTTTCCCTAGTTTGGAGAAAGAAGAAGGGAAAGGAATGTTGGAGCTTTGGGACTCTGCCATTAATTGGGCTGTAGAAGCTCTTGCAAAACCATGAGCCATTATGACGGGAAACAACCTTTCCACTCCCACTTCATTTATCTGAATCAAGTTGGCTGCCTTTCACGAGGACATTCCATTAATCCCGTAAGACACTTCCCATCACTAGCAAACGCCATCCCGGTGATGCCAAACCAGTACCAAAGCAAAGCAAGTGCCTACGTGTTAGAAAGGACGTTTGTCAGAGCACAGCATGGCTACCTGCTGAGGCCAGGCACTGGGCTGAATGCTGTTCTGAGTGTGAAGAGCAAGCTTCTACACAAGATGTGTGCGGCAACAGTGACTACAGCCACTCCCCAAGACTATGCTGAGGACAAAACACTCAGGGTTCATGTGTACTAGGCAGGCAGCCTACACTGAGACGCCATGGGTTTTAACTCATTGAGCTGTGTGGAGTCACCACTGTCATGGTCTTGGTCATTTGAGGTTTCCTTGGCCTCTTTGGGTGAGGAGTTGCTATCAGGATGAGAAGGGAAAAGGAGGCTGGGGAAAGTCATGCTGAATGTTCAGCCCTCCAGTTTGAAGTAGGAGAGTCATTCCCCGTATTTTCACGATGCTGTGCTGACCCTCCAAACCCAGCACTTGGCCTCCACTTTACCCTTATCTTTCTGCCTGGAGCAGAAGGCTATGGTCAATCCCCATCTTCTCCATCCCCGCCCCCCGAGGATTCTCTAGGCTCCATAGGAGAACCTCTGCCTCCTCCTTTGCATCTTCTACCGGCTTCCATGGTCCATGGCTGGGGGCCCTTTCCCCATATTCACAGCCTGTTATTATTGTGGCTGCCACCTCCTCCATAAACTGGGCTCCTCCTGGCTCTTGCCTGCTTCCAAGGCCCCAATGACCCACTGAGCTCTAGGGACCCAAAATCATCTCTCCATCTCAAAAGCCTTCATTTACTCTCAGATAGACAGTGCCCTCTGCCATGGAAGGTAACCTGTTCCCGATTCTAGGGCTTAGGGTGTGTGCATGTCGGCCTGTCTGCCACAGAAAGGGAAATAGAAGATTAGCAGGGGCAGGTGTCTGGGCAATACCCAAAATGCCTCTCACCTCTACAACAGCTTTTTCTGAAGTATATCTTAGTGAAGGCTCCAAGTCCTGGTGGCTTTGTCCTTGGTCCATCCCTTGCCTGTGTTGTTGTTGTTGTTGTTGTTGTTGTTGTTGTTTTGCTTTGTTTAACTCTGTCCAAAGTAGCAGTTTCTTGAATTGCCCAGTCAGAAAGCTGTGGTATGTGATGGGGAGAGGGGAGAGAGAGGCAGAGGGAGAGAGAGAGAACTGGCATTTCCATTCTCCTCTCATCTTGGGTTGTCACCCACTGTCCCCTGAACTTCAGCATACCACCCAGTCACACTCACCATGGCCCCAACCTCCTGCAGACAGCCCTCACCCCTGAGCTCTGGTAATGTCGGATTGTCACGGCTTCCTTCTGAGGACTGTCTTGTATTCCTGCTGCTGCTAACTTCTGAACTACCTCTCTGTGGCCTTTAGACTTCTCACCACTGCCAACACCCCCCCCCCCCCTAATGTGACCAATTACTTCATTAAATTCCCTCTCTTCACAAACCTGAAGTGGTTTGTTTTCCTAGTTGGCTTCTGATTGATTAAGCTGGTGAAAGATTAAATAAGCTTCACATAAAAATAGACAATTCATGAGACTCTCACGACTCAAATTAAAGTTCTGAAGCTCTTCTCTCTCTTTCTCTGGGAATTGCCCCAGCATTTGGGTTTTCAAAGCAGCCCAACAGGTTCCCAACAAGTCTGCCACCTTTCTAGACCTGTCACGAATGACCACTTAAGATCACAGAGATGGATTCTCAGCTCTGGAGCCCAGACATCGAAGGCCAAGGTGTCAACAAGGCTGTGCTTGCCCCCCACCCCCACCCCACCCCCGCCTGTCTTATGTGTGTAGCCTGGGTCCTAAAATCCTGACTGAGAGCTTCAAGGGAAAGAAGCTAGGGTCAGATGGGCCATGCACACTCGCCTGGAGCAGCATCCCCTCCCGCAGTGACCTCAGAGGGTTTATTATGGGTGAAGGGCCAGGTAGTCTCATTAGGGCCTCTATAGACAAACAGTCTCAGGCTGTAAGAAACAGTTCAGGAAGAGGAAGCTACAGTTGCTAGTTTTTGTACACACCGACTGTGATAGTCTGGACACACTTTTGCAAGAAGAAGGCTTTGTCAGTTCAGACCCATATGGAGGAAGGCTTGACCAGTGTCCCATGGGTCCAAGGTGTTGGTCCTTGTCACGGCTGTGCCCCTGTCTACAATGCACACTCACTGAGGGCTTCACTCACTCAGGATGTCTTCTTCTCCTACCCCAGAAAGTTCAGAGAGAAAGGGCCTGCTGGCCTCTTGTAGTACCTAGGGCTACAAACATGCCTTAGCTTGCAGCTGCATCCTCTAGTCTCTACTGCCATCCTGATGGGCTTCCCCTCTTTGGTGTCTCTCTGTCTTTCTTCAGCAAAGATACTTTGTGACTTACCTAGACTTAAAGCCCTTCAGGGTAACCCAGGATGATCTCATTGGAATACTCCTAACTTAATCACATCTACAAATACTCTTTTACTAAATGAGGTTGCAGACCCCTAACATTAATATACAGATACGGGAGCTAGCAAGAAGGCTCAGTGGGCGAAGGAGCTTGCTGCCAAGCCTGAAGTCCTGAGGTCAGTCCCCACAGCCCACATGGAGGAATGAGAGAACCCACCCCCCACAAGTTGTCCTCTAACCTCCACACACATTCACATAGACACACGACAAATAAGCATGTTAAAATGTAAACCATTTTCTAAAAGATACATCATTTGTACAGAAGTACCACTCAACCCACTGCAATAAGTTTTGACTGCTATAGGACAAATTGAAAATATCTATCTGTGTGTATGTGTGTGTTTATATACAGATTAGGTTTATTTCTTTATATCTGTTTATGTCTGACTCTTTCTCTCTGTCTGTCTCTCCATCCCTGCCTCTCTTTATCTCTCTGCGCCTGTATCTATATCTCTACTTCTTTCTCTCAATGTCTCCCTGCCTCCCACCTCTGTCTTTCTCCTTGACCCCTACATGAATTCTGTCATGTCACTTCATCCACTAAACTTAGCATCTTTTGCAGTTCCTGGAGGTCAGCTCTTAAAGACACACAGTTTGTCACCAGCAGATACTGGAAAGCATTCTCTGCCCCCCCCCCCCCCAGAGCTGGCTAGTGGAAGCAGCAGCCTTTGAATGCTGCCATAGCCTTGGCCAATGTCAATCAGCAGAAAAATGGCTGGGACCTCTCTGTGGAAAATGTCCTGGTTCCATCTTCACCCTTCCCTGCCCACCCTGGCAACAGATTTTCCTCTTTTTGATCAAAATGTATGCTTTCTAGTTTATTCTTAGTAAACATTAGTCTGCCGAGCTCGAGGTTGGCCATCGGTGCAAAGTTCCTCAGAAGGCTTCGCACGCACGGGTGCCCGGGCCTGACTCAAGTTGACGGAAGAGCAAATGATGACGTAAATGAACACTTCACATGGCTTCTCTGAGATTAGACCCCAGCTATGGGTTCAGAGCAAACAGAGGTTCGGACTGAAATATCGTTACACTGACTAATGCTCACCAAGAATAAACTGGAGAAATCATTTAGAGCAGAAATAGAACAAGTAATTGCCCTAAGTTTAAAAAAAATGGAAATAATGTGCTTCAAAGATGAGTCAAATTCTCTATTTTTTTTTTAAATGTAGGAGATAAGCAAGGTCCTACACAGAACTTCTGTACAAACTCTTGGAGTGAAGGAGAGAAAACTACTTTCAGAGCACAAACTAAGCCAAGAAGATCAAGACTTTAAAGCCAGCTTCAGCTACTTGGTGAATTTAGGGCTAGCCTGGGCTACATGAGATACTGTCTGAGGGGAAAAGAAATGAAAGAAATAAAACAAAACAGAGTGCTCCATGGGGTTGTGTGAACGGCACATGCCTTTTTTCCTGTGTATGGACAGTGCCTTACACAGTGCTATGCATATATTTGCTGCTATCCTAGGGGAAAAGGAAGACAGGGAAACAGGAAGGTAGCATCACTGCATAAGGGCTCCAAAAAGGACTCTGCTGTGGTGATTTGAGTGAGCATAGACCCCATAGGCTCATACGCTTGAATACTTAGTCCCCAGTTGGTGAAACTGTTTGGAAAGGATTAGAAGGTTTGGCCTTGATGAAGGATGTGTGTCACTTGGGGGTTGGCTTTGAAGTTTCTAAAGCCCATTCCATTTTCAGTTCGCTCTTCCCACCACCAGGTACTTGCGGATCAGATGTGAGCTCTCAGCTACTGCTCCAGCACCGTGCCTGCCTGCCTGCTGCTGCCATGCTCCCCACCATGACGGCTGTAGACTCACCCTCTGAAACCATAAGCCCTCTATAAACTCTTTCTTCTCTAAGTTGCTATGCTCATAGTATCTCCCTAGCTATAGGACGTTAACTGAGACAGCCTGCTTCTATGTAGAAAACGGACGATTGTCAAAAGCTAGCTGTGGTGGTACACACCTGTAATCCCAGCACATGGGAGGCAGAGGCAAGAAGATGGACCTATATGAGTCTGGGAGCTCACGTCTCGGTGACATATAGAAACCTGATTTAAAAACAAGTAGTAAAAAATTTTTTAAAAATAGACAGTAATAAGGAATGGAAGGACTAGTTGATCATGGAAAGGAGAGAAGCTCTAAGCTGGCCAACGCAAATTGTTGTTGTAACAGGGATGGCGTATGAGTTTGAGTGCTGGAGTGGAGATGGAGAGAGGGGCAGCAGGAAGGACAGAATCCTGTAGAGCGGGGAGAGGAGAGGAAAGCCCTATCTGGTCAGTATCACTGTCTCTACTGGTGAAAACTCAAGACCGGTGGTCTGTGGGAGGAAGACCTCAGGCCAAACAACACCAAAAAAAAATCTAAGAGGGCTATTTGCAAAAACATGCAGGAAGCTAGGGAAACAAACAAACAAACATGTGCTGGGGGAGCGGGGCGGCGCATAGGGGAGGTAACACCTGCCAAGTCAGCAGGCACACCTGCACCACCCAAGCCAACCAGGCACACCTGCACCACCCAAGCCAGCAGGCACACCTGCACCACCCAAGCCAGCAGGCACACCTGCACCACCCAAGCCAGCAGGCACACCTGCACCACCCAAGCCAGCAGGCACATCTGCACCACCCAAGCCAGCAGGCACACCTGTACCACCCAAGCCAGCAGGCACACCTGAACCACCCAAGCCAGCAGGCACATCTGCACCACCCAAGCCAGCAGGCACACCTGCACCACCCAAGCCAGCAGGCACACCTGCACCACCCAAGCCAGCAGGCACACCTGCACCACCCATGGCAGGTCCTCAGCAGCTATGGGGATGGGCTCCAGTGTTTTTTCTCATGTTCTAGAGCCAGACAGTGTGGTAGAGCTCCTTTGTCTGTGGTCCTATTTCAGGACTGTGAGTTTTTGAGTTTCTTTCCACTTACGGGTCAGGATGGCTCCACTCACTAATTCATGGTGGAGATGGAGTCCACCCTGCTCCCTCCCATCACCACTGCTGCCTCCAGAGCTCTGGATAGACCTCGAACATCTTTGGAGGAGTGTCCTCCCTCTCCCTGGTGACCAGTGTCCTGCCTGGAGTGGAGACAGTATTTGGAGAGAGGGAGTGTAATGTATTGAACAGTGGCCCCCAGGTTCGCACGTCCACCTATGGTGTGACTGTGTAATGGGGTATGGGTGCTGGGGCAGAGATGGAGAGAGAGGCAATATGCTTGACAAAAGCAACCCAATAAGAGAATGGATGGTTCGGGGTCACAATTCGAGTGACAGCTGGGAAGTCATAGCCACAAGAGTGTGAGGCAACTGGTCACATTTCATCCACAGTCAGGTGACATCAAGAAATAAGTGCATACCCAGCTTGATTTATCCTGTTTGTTCAGGTCAGGACCTCGGCCCAGAACTGTTGTCATCCACAATTAAAGTGGGTCTTCCCAACCGATTAACAGAATCTAGACAATCTCTCACATGCACACCCAGAGGTGTTTCCATGGTGGCCTAAATAAATCCCACCAAGCTAACAGGAGGGACCCGCACCGTGACTTCACTTGGAAAGAGGGTATGGAGATTAGTTAGGAATCTGGAGATGGAGGCATCCTGAGCCCAGGATGGGTCAGAAATCACACAAAGAAGAAGACACTAGAGACAGGAAAGACCACGGAGATGAGACAGAGGCTGGAGCGACAGGTCTGTAAGCCACAGAGGCTGGGGGATCGGGGAGGTGGCTCCTCCTAGGGCTATCTAGGCAGTTGTGTGCCACACTTGATCTTGACTTGTGCCCTCCAGAGCCCTAAGAGGCTAAATTGTGATCTTCTTACAGCAGCTCTGGGAAACCCATCAGAGGGAGAGAGAGCTGAGTGGACTGAATGAAAGAGACGAAGGGGAGGAAGAACGGTTCCAAACAAGAGGCCCATCCCTTCTGCTGAAACGAACAGACAAACGACACTAGGACAGTCTATACTGGTAGGTGTTCGTTGGCTTGCTTGGTGTTCTGGGATTGGACAACAGCCACAATCAAAATGGAAAAAGAAAAGGAAAATATCACATTAAAACTTTCAAATGTTGACTATATGTCCAAAATTATATGATTTTAAATATATTGAATGAAATACATATTAAAATAACTACATTATACCTCCTAAAATCTTCTAATATCAGGTTGCTTTTTTTTTAAAATATTTTTTAAGATTTATTTATTATGTGTAAATACACTGTAGCTGTCTTCAGACACTCCAGAAGAGGGCATTGGATCCCATTACAGATGGTTGTGAGCCACCATGTGGTTGCTGGTATTTGAACTCAGGACCTTCAGGAGAGCAGTCAGGGTTCTTACTCACTGAGCCATCTCACCAGCCCCAGGTTGCTTTTTTTAAAAAAAATTCTTATTGTGTGTGTGTGTTTCACCTGCATGTGTGTATGTGTATCATATATGTGCCTGGTGCCTCCAAAGGGTGTTAGGTCCCCTTGAACTGGAGTTGCAGGTAGTTGTGAGCCTCTGAATGAATGCTGGCTATTGAACCTAGTCCTCTGGAATAGCAGCCAGCTCTCTTAACCATTTAGCTATTTCTCCAATTCCATGTTATACTATTTGATCTTTCTTTCTTCCTTTTCTTTTTCTTTCTTTCTTTCTTTCTTTCTTTCTTTCTTTCTTTCTTTCTTTCTTTAAGATTTATTTATTTATTTTATGTATGTGAGTACACTGTAGCTTGTGAGCCTAGGTTGTGAGCCTTCATGTGGTTGTTGGGAATTGAATTTTTAGGACTTCTGCTCGCTCTGGTCAACCCCTCCGCTCTGGCCCAAATATTTATTATTATACGTAAGTACACTGCAGCTGTCTTCAGAGGCACCAGAAGAGGGTGTCAGATCCCATTACAGATGGTTGTGAGCCACCATGTGATTGTTGGGATTTGAACTCAGGACCTTCAGAAATTCGGTCAGTGCTCTTACCCACTGAGCCATCTCTCTAGCCCCCTATGCTATATTTCTATTGAACAGTTTCCAGAGGCCAGCAAACATGGCCTCCAGGTCAAATTCAGCTCATTGCCTAGAAAGTATTATTGCCTATAAATAAGGTTTTATTGGCATATAATCACAGTTTCTGCCCGCTTTAAGGATAAAGATGTACTGAGTAGACTCACTGAAAGCCACATGGCTCACAAAACTTCAGCTGTCTGTTGCCTGATCCTTTGCAGCAAATGTCAGAGAGACACTCATCTGAGGATGGGCCCAAATCTCTGGCCAGCTCTCAGATGAGGAGAGCGGTCCCAACCTGGCCCATCCTTCTATACCCTAACAGCATTTTCTGAAGAAGACATTTAATCCTGTATTTTCTGGTCTCATTGTGATAGCTTGGTGCTGACTTGGAAGTCCATAAAGCTTTAGTGAGTGCCCTCCAAGACGGATGGTTTCTGGTGGGAGACCGGAGTACAAGTCGGGAAACGACAAGCTGAAGTTTTGCTGGGGGCTGTGGCACAGAGGAATGGAACTTCTCTCTAGGGTTGGTACCCCATTTGGAGAAAGCCTAGTGACTATAAAGGCCACAGAGGTTAATCTCCAGATTGTCCTAAATGCTCACACACAAGGCATTTTAAATCCCTGTGGTGGCTATTCTTTGTTGCCAACTTGTCTACATCAGGAATTAACTAAAACCCAAGTGGTTGGGCATACCTATGAGGGACTTTTTTTTTTTTTCTCTAGTAAATCATTTGAAGTGGGAAGACCAAATTTTAATCCAGATCTTTTGAGGTGGAAAAATCCACCTTTAATCTGACCCATGCATTCTGCTGGCTGCCTATATGAAGGGCGTGGAGAGAAGGGAGCTTGCTCTCTTTGCCTGCTGCTCTTGCTGACAAGTCCATCCCTTCACAAGAGTCTACTTCTTTGGGATCCCAACATACAATGGAGACTAGCAGAGACTGGCTTCTTGGACCTTCTATTGATAGCCATTGTTGGACTAGCAACCTATAAACCATTCTAATAAATCCCCTTTAGGTAGGTAGGTAGGTAGGTAGGTAGGTAGGTAGGTAGGTAGGTGAGTGGGTGAATGGATGGATGGATGGATGGACAGATAGATAGATAGTAAATGGTGGTAGATAGATAATAGATTGAAAAGATAGTAAATGAAAGATAGGCAGATAGATAGATAGATAGATAGATAGATAGATAGATAGATAGATAGATACATAGATAGATACATAGATAGATACATAGATAGATACATAGATAGATACATAGATAGATACATAGATAGATACATAGATAGATACATAGATAGGTAGATACATACATACATACATACATACATACATACATACATACATTCATACATACATACATACATACATAGACAGACAGATGATAGATTCATTCATTCCTCCAGAGAACACCAACTAATACAACCCTCATCATCACTGGGCTGTGGCTTGTTTAAAGCTGTTTAGGAACAGCAACTCAGTAACTGTCTTTGAAAACAGACTCCTATGTGTGTGACCAGCACTTTCTGCCAGGCGTAGCCAGGGCTAAGGAGTTAGGTCCTCAGCTGAGTATGACAAATGGAAAATGTCCAAACACAAAAGCCAGGTGCTCTCTCATCACCCCATCTCCTTGAGCTCCCCTTTGCAGCCCTCTGCCTGCCAGCCTGGACCAGAAGCCTGTCCCCTTCATACCACATTTGCCATGGAGTCATTTACCTGCATCCCCAGAGACAGCAGTGCCCCCAGTCATCAATCCTCCTTCCTCCGACATGCCTGAGAGGGCAACCTCTTCAGCCTGAGGGACAATTCACCCTAATGTGAAGGCCTTACCAGACTCAGTGTGCAGCCCACAGGCCAATCCCAGGCCTCTCCTTTTTTCTTTTTATGTAAATGATGGTGTCATCAATATTGGATCTGTTCCCTTGAGATACTCTGTGTGTGTGTGTATGTGCATGTGTGTGTGTGTGTGTGTGTGTGTGTGTGTGTGTGTGTGTGTGTGTGTGTGTGTGTGTGTGTGTGTGTGTGTGTGTACAACTAATTCAATCATTTACCATGATCCATCTGTTTGGGGAGGGGAATGCTAGAGATATTCACAGAAAATCCATACCTTGAGTTTGACTCCCTACTGCCCTGTGTCATCTGTACAAACTCCAAGGGGACAGTTCAGAGATAGGCTACACGCTGTGAATGCCAGGCAGTGCTGCTATTCCCTGGGGTTGCCACATCGACCCGGCTTCCCTTCCCGGAGGCTTTATTTTATGCCCCACTGATGGCAGTGGGAAGGTATTCCCCTGGACTGCTGCCTTGAACATAACATAACTTAATATTGTTAAATTCAACAGCTGCTTTGTCCCACGCTTTTAGAAGGCCCTTCTCTTCTCCTCGCTTCAATGTTAACTGTACCTTCTGGATTTTATGGGTTTGAAGGACAACAGGATTAACTCTTCAGTTATTTCAGGGGAAACAATGAGGTAAACTGGTATTTCTGTTCCCTTCTGCGTAATTATTCGGTCACCGTTTTATTCCTTTCATCATATTTCTTTAGCTAAAGTCCTCTTCTGCAGTCTCCATTTGTTAACCGGCCTGGACTGGTTGCAAGGGCCAACCTTTGGGTGTTTTTTTGTTTGTTTGTTTGTTTGCTTTTAGTTTTTTTTCTGGAATGTATCAAACCCCATAATCGCTTATCCAGGTACCACGCTGTGTCTATTGGGGCCTCCCTCACTGCCCAGGCATCCTTCTCTTACATCTCTGTGTCTGGATTCTGCATCCTAAAAATCCCCCTGGCCACTCAGCACAGAGGTTCTACTGAGAGCCCCCTGCCCCAGGGTCACCCACCATACCCTTCATTTCTGTGCAGAATCATGTCACCCTTCAGTTTTCCCGACCACCAACTCCACCAGACAACCAGCTCCTTGCCAGGAATGTCCTGTGTTTTCTACCTCTATAACCTAGGATGCTCAGTGATCTTTTTTTTTTTTTATGAATTGAATTAAATATGAATCGAACTGAATTATGTTGGATAGCACTGCTAATAGGTAACAGGAGTGTTTCTCAGATGTCTTTGCTTAGCAAATTGGTGCCCTGTTTCTGGGTCAAGTCATTACCAGATAAACAGAAACTACTCTTAAGTTTGAAGGAAATGTATGCTGGATAGTTTCATGTCAAATTGACACAAGCTAGAGTCATCTGAGAGGAAGGAATCCATTAAGAAATTCCCTCTATAAGATCAGGCTGTGGGGCATTTTCTTAGTTAGTTAGATTGACGTGGGAGGGCCAAGCACATTGTGGGCGGTGTCATCCCCTAGACAAGCCAGCAGCAGCAGGCCAGGAAGCAGCTCTCCTCCAAGGCCTCTGCATCAGCTCCTGCTTGGGTTCCTGCCCTCACTGCTTTTGGTAATGAACTGTTCTACGGACCTGTGAGTGAAACACACCCTCTCCTCCCCAGTTGCTTTTGGTCATGGAGTTTCATCCCAGCAATGGTGGCCCTAACTAAAGCAGAATGTAATACAGGGTGCTGTCTGCCTGGGCAATGGAAGTGGAGAGACCAAGAAGGGTTGGCAACTCTGTAGAGTGAGGCCGGAGGGAGCGGGAGTCAGGCTGGCAAGGCTCAAAGCCAGGCCCACAGCAGTGTTTGCTAAGTTCTGCTGAGAACCACAGAGAAGAACATTCTTTGTTGTTTTGTTCTGGTTTGGTTTGGTTTGGTTGGTTTTTGTTCTTGTTGTTCGTTTGGTTTGGTTTTGGTTTGGTTGGTTGGTTGGTTGGTTCGTTGGTTGGTTAGTTAGGTTTTGTTTTGTTTTGTTTTGAGACAGGGTTTCTCTGTGTACCCTTGGCTATCCCAAAACTTGTTTTGTAGTCCGGCTGACTTCAAATTCAGAGATCTTCCTGCCTCTGCTTCCCAAGTGTCGGGATTAAAGATGTGTTTGACCACAATTGGTTTGCAGCTGAGAATTTTTTATACATATATCAGTATGGAAACATTTAACTGGTAATAAATCACCAGGAAATTTATTTTAACCTAATTCTTTCAACCACTATTAAAGAGAAAAGCAAGTTTACAAACTAATGAAATGGGTGTGCTTGATTATTTTTACATGAAGAACTAAATCTTGGCTGAACATTCGATGCTGCAGAATTCAGGGCATCCTTAATGTTTTCCAGAGCCGATGGATATTTTTGGTTTTATGAGCATAGGTGCTGCAAGTACTACTTCACATAAATTCATAACACAGAAAGGCAGAAGGATGTTCAGAGCTATTTCAGAAATTACTAGAAATTCTGTCCTAATCCCAAGCTAAGATTCATTGAATGATGATGATGATGATGATGATGATGATGATGATGATGTGTGTGTGTGTGTGTGTATGCCACGCATAACTCAAACTAGAATTTTTTAAATCAAGCATTGTAAGATAATACAGTACAAACATATGCTAATTTGATGCTCCCATGCTGAGACTTGGTGGTGGGAAAATATTGAAGCTTTTGTTTTCCGTAATTGAACTATTTTCTTCCTGTAAAAGCAGAAAAGCTCTGTATGTACAGTTAAAACACTGGAATTCATAACATACAATAATAGTCTGCAATTCAAGCAGAGATGCCTCAGAGTCTGATGGTTGTTGACAGGAGGCACATGAGCCACGTGTTCAGCACCAAGGTTGCAGCGAGGGTGCAGGAGCAGCAGCACATGCCTCCCATTCATTGTGTGTTTGAGTTCACTTCTGATCATTGCACAGCCGACCTTTGTGACACCCCCCACCACAGTCAGTTTTGTCCCCCCAAAATGGAGTCAACACCCACAGTTCAAGAAGCCAGACCCTTCAGGATGGAGGTGGATGTAGTCAATGTTTGACTAACACTGACAGCCGAGGCAGGAACACTCAGGCAGCTGCCTCCTTTCCATCCCCCAGTCTCCCACTCTTGCCTCCTGAGGCTAAGGCAACCAGGGCTGGCACAGAACCCTGCTGGGCAGCCCAACCTGCCTGGAGCCTCCTCCATCCAACATAAAACAGCTCCAGAAAAGGAGTGAGTTCACCAACAACTCTTCCATAACTCGCCAATCCAATCCCATTTCCTCTCAATGGAATGACGATGAAGGAAATGAGAGAAGGAAAGTTGAGAAGTAAAAGAAGCCAGCTGAATGCAGAGCAAACACCGGCAGTTCCCCAAATGGGTCCCCATCTCCAGCAGCCTGGGAATCAACGGGGCAGCTTAAGCCGGTTGGGGTTACCCGGGAAGGAGGAAAGGCCACCATAAGCCAACTGACACTGGATTCAAGGTGGGGGTGGAGCACATCTGGCCATGGACTTTGTTGGTATAAATAAGCCCCAAATTGCATCAGACATGTTTATGCAAAATCATTTTAAAGGCTCAAATTGAGGGCCAGCAAGGCAAAGGTACTTGCAGCTGAGCCTGGGGACCTGGCTCAAATCCCTAGGACATTGAGAATTGTCCTCTGACGGCTATACACGCACTACAGTGTGCCTGTGCCTCACCCCCTTACAAACCACATAAATGTAAATTCTTAAAGTGTTTAAAGCCTGGAATTGAACGGCGCATCCTGTGTTTTGCTTGCTGGCTGGACTTTGGTTCCTGAGTGAGATGACTTGCCTGTAACACACACTGTGGAAAGCCTTCTGGCTTTTTTCCTTCTTACAATTACGCCTGCTCTCCGTCCAACGTTGCTTTTCTGTTTCCAAGTCCCCAGATTTATGTTCTCTCTGGGCTATATTTTTCTCCTGAGCCGCGTTCAAAGTTCTCCAAAGGTTACCCAGGCCTGCTTGCTCTGCATGTTGTGGTACATGCTATATCGAGAAAGAGGGTTGAAATGTTCTTAAAGTGCACATGCACTCATTCGCTAGTAGATAGGAGAGGGTGACCTGCTGAGAAGAAAGGGCAAGATGTTTCAAGCATAGTCTGGGGACAGCAGTTTTGTTAGAAGACAGCTATGGAGGCAGCCTCTCTGACAGACGAGGCAATCTCTGAGAAAACTGTGGCAGCAGAAGACGCTGGGGTGAAGGCACCAACAGAAACAAGGGATAGAACAGGGACAGAGGCAGAAACATCTAGCTGACTGGAAATCCTATCAACTAAAGGGACTCCTGGGAATCCCATCAACTGAAGGGTCAGGGCTTAGCACAAGTTTGTGTTAGTTTTCTTTTAGGTATAGACAGAATATAGGCAGAAGGAGACGTTAAAAAACCAGCTAAGTTTACAGAAGTGAGCGCTGTCTGCTTTTGTCTTTTAATTGTGTGTTTCCGTTAATAGTGTGAAAGCAATGCAATATGACAGCAACAGAGATTAATGCTGAAAACCACCACATTTGCTATCCTCGGGGGCTGAGATTGAACTCTGGCTCCAGTAGTAATTAGCTATGGGGCAGGTAGGTTCCTTAACCTCTCTGCATTAGTCAGGGTAGGATGCGATCAGCTGCTGTAACAAAGAAACCAGAAAGCTCAGTTTGTTTTCTCAGGTTCTAGTTTGGTACAGATGGGACACAAGTTCTTTCCGGCTCTCTCCGACTCAACATTGGAAGCTTCTCTCATCTGCTGACAGAGCTGTCTTGAACATGTCACCTCTGAGGCTGTTGTGGAAGGAGAACAAGCTGGCTAGATCATGCAGAGAAGGGGGGGACTGGACAGGCACACAACCAGTGTGTGTCACTTTTCTCCACTGGCTAGGCCATGCTCTGTTACCCCATGTAGCCTTCATTAAAGGCTAGAGAAATGAATCTTCCAGTGTGACACTGAGAACGGTCTCTGCCACGGTGTCTGAACATCTCCGTGATGAGGCGATGTGACGGGACCTACTGAACAGTGTTTGTCACTGATGTGGCGCTTCGGTGTTACAAGGTAAGAATGCGCTGAGGATGGGTGGAGGTGCAGGTTCCACAACAGAGGTCAGTCGTAGACACATGATGTCCCTGACCTGCTTGCTTCAACATGGCTGCAGTGTGCTATTTTTTTTTTGTTATCTATAGTTTCTACAGTTTTAGAGTTAAGTGCATTTTAAAGCTATACCTGAATTAACCCCCAGGTAAACCTGGTTGAGGGACAGGGTGACAGTTTCAGATGACCAGCTCCCTCGGTGATTTATCTAGAGCTGCATGGTATCTAAAGTCCTCAATATCTAACACAGAGTCACTCGTGATGAAAGCTTCAAGACACAAGGCTGTTTCCAGTCCTCTGGCTCCCAGACTCCTCACATAGGCCCTCAGTCCCTCCATCTCCTGGCCTCACCTCAGGCAGGGTCACCCAGGGACTTCCACTCCGCTGCCAACCAGCCATCCCGAGCTGCAGGTGAGATCTATGAGGGGTTGGGGGTGCGGGGGTAGCTATAGGAACAGCTGAAGCCTGGGCTGCGGTACAGTTCAGTTAACCAGCCTCACCAGGGTGGCTCCAGGCCCCGGTGCCGTCTTCAGAGCTCAAGGATGACTCTCAGGCAGGCTGAGGACAGCCAGAAGCCGTTAGTTCTGGCTTCTCAGCTGTCTTTGTGCAGAACCATAAGAGGGATGTTTCCAACTTGAGCAGGTTTACAGCCCACAGTGGTGGCCCCCTGCTGTGCATCTCTAGCAGACTGCCTTGCCTCTCTGATCCTTCCTTCTACCTGTACAAGAGGGCCCCTGCAAGTAGATGAGAAAAGGCATGGGATAGCCAGTGAGTAGCAGGCCATGGAGGAGAGATCTTGTGTGAAAGAAAGAGAGAAAGAAAGAAGGGAGGGCTGGAGGGAAGGCAATGATGGATCAAAGCACCTCTACCCTGCACACTCACACACAAGCACACACAGGCAAACACACTTTCATCCGCAAGCACATGCATGTGCACAGCTGAGGAAGGGAAGGTCCAGCCAGAGCCAGTGACACAAGCCTATAATCTATGTGCCTTGTATAAATACTCTAGCTATTTGGAAGGCTGAGGCAGGAAGATCATAAGTCCAAGGCCTGCTTGGACATCTTAGTAAATCCCTGTCTCCAAAAAGTAAAAAAAGCAAAAGGAGCTGGGGACATTTAGTCCATTGGAGTCGGTGGGATCCCAGCTCCACTCAAGTACTGAAACAAGACCACTCCACTTTCCCTGAGCACAGTCCCTGCTCCCTGGCCACCCACTGTTCCCTTAACCCACTCTGTATTCTCAGCATAGCTTAAACACTATTAAGCAACCCCAAACGCCAATATAAGTAACCAAATGCAGATGTCTTCCTGCTGTGCACCTGCCAAGAAGTTTGAGGGGAGTTTTAGTGGGCCGGGGACAGCCTATCACCGGGCTTTCTCAAATGCCTTCAGGCAGGCCTCAACCCAGGGACTCAGCCTGGGATAGGGACGAGCTGGTGCCCGTCTGAATTAAGCCACATTCAGTTCTTAATCTCTCCAAACAAACCCAAGGCAGACAGGCTGAGGCAAGAGGTATGCTGGGGCCGGGCCAGGGGAGCTGGTGGGAAAGGCTCAGCTGCTGGGGATGACTGGGTGGAGGCTGGGCAGAGGGACATAACACGGATATAGATGGGCCTTGAACTTAGAGTTGAAAGAAGGGCCCAGAAGTGAGACTGCCAGAATCCCGTGGCCTGCAGACTTCCTCACACATAATGTCACCTTATTTGTAACAGTAAAAGATGGGATAGTCCCTCAGACGCTAGGTGGGTTCTATGTGGAGGCAGCAGGACTTTACAGGAGAGGAGGGGGTGTCCCCAGCTCTCCCTGGACCACACTGAAGAGCCTACAACAAGGTAAAAACCCAGGCTCCAGGTGTGTGACACAGAAAGCCAAGATGATGGAATCCCTTCCATGGTGTCCTTGGGCCCACGGGGACTCAGGAATAAGGTTCAGGCCCTACTGCTATCTGTCTCCTCTAAACACTGAGGACCTGTACGACCCAGGGTTAAAGTTAGCTTGCAAGGCCTATGTGCCCTAGGACCGGGTAACCTCCTGGAATGCTGGGAGCTGTAGTCCAAGGACCGGGTAACCTCCTGGAGTGTTGGGAGCTGTAGTTCTTGAACAGTAACAAAGCCACATGGGAAATGTGGTAGCCCTGTGAATTTGTCCTTCTAAGCCCCTGTAACACTGAGTGTCTTGGGGCCACTCAGCTGGAAATTCCAGGCAATGGTCCTGATCAAACCCCGTCCTGGACGGTATTTAATTAAAACTTGCTGTAAATTCAAAATGGTAGAACTGGTTTTGCTCTGGCAAATCTCAAGATTAACAACTGCCCCCCTCCAATCCTTGACACTTTTCTGTCACCCACCTCAGTTTTCTTGTGTTTAAACAATAACAGTGGTCTTCCTCACAAAGCTCTAAGGAAGGACAAACCAGGAAATAGTATGAAGTCCTTAGCATGGTTCTTGTTATTAAAATGTACTGGAGAAATGTTCATCTTTGTTGTGGTACCGGAGTACTTCCTGCCCTCCAGCACCAAAACCTCCTACTCCCCTTCCAACCCCTGTCCGCTTGGCTAAGTCCTCCAGGGCTAGGCCTCTTCCTTCCTCAGGGGAGTAAGAGCATTTCCTTTCAAAGTTCCAAGGCAAAAGAAGAGAAAGAAGAAAACAACCAACAGAAATAAAGAGAGAAAGCATCCATCTGTCCTACTAGTTGCCAAAAGCAAACAAAAGGCAATACTCCAGGGCCCTCCACAGCAGCCCAGAGCCTACGGAAGGGTGCTGTGCTGTCCTTTGATCATCTTGTGTTAAGCACCTACTGTGTACCAGGAAGGTATCCTCTACTCCCAAGGAGCTCAAGGCTGCATGCCTTCTCCACCACGACCAGGGGGGGGTTGTCAAAACTCATGAGATCAGGACCCTGGTAGGTGGGACCCTGCTGACAGCATATAGAAGATCTCCGGAGATATGGAGTGTGAACAGGCACAGTGAGAACCAGTGTCCTACAGGAAGGGCCACCGAGAGGCCTATGCTGCCACAGCGAGGGAGGTTTGTATCCATAGGTCTCAACACCCACTCACGGGGCAGTGCAGCAGCTGCAGAGACCTGGGGAGAGGTTGTATGGCTGAGACAGGGGTCCACAGAGGGCTCAGTCACAGCTTCCTGTGCTTAGACACCACAGTCACCGCACACCCAAGGGTACAGTGAGTTCAACACTTGTTTCTGAAGCAGCAGGCGCCTGTGTTATTGACAGTATATGACACACTGCATAATTAAGTCTGTTAATGAGTATTAATAGCATTGGCACGTTTTACCATTTAGATCAACACTTCTCAAGCCTCTGAGGTTGTTTGGGTGGTTCCGAGGAGAGTCTATCGGAAGCTCTGGGACAGGAAAATGGATGTGTGAGCCCCGAAGACAACCTCATGTCAGAAGAGCTCCAAGGAAGCCCAGATCATGCCTGGGCCTGGGCGGCATCCTGTGTCCCCCCTAAACTGCCCCTTAAGTCCTCTTCCCCCCTCTCCTTCCTGGCCCACTATCCCTCTTCCCAAGTAGGAGACTGTTTCCCTCCTCCTGGTACTACAGTTTAAACTGTAAATGCTCACAAAGGCACACAGGCTGAAATGGTCCCCAGTCTCTGGGACTACCGAGACCCAGTGGGCCTAGTGGAGGAAATGAAGTCGATGGGGACATCTCTTGAAGGACATGTTAGGACTGCTGTATGCCTTTGTCACTTTTCACATTGTGACAAAATACTGCCAGAAGTAACTTAAGGGAGGAAGGCTCATTTGGGCTCACCATTCCAGTCCCTCACAGCAGAGACGGCAGAGCAGAGCTCCTCCAGAGCAGCATGACATGAGGTGGCAGCTGCTCCATTATGGTGGGCCAGGAAGCAGAGAGCATCCAGAAGAGAAGGTAGATATGCTCTTCAAAGGGAGCCTCCCTTCCCCCCACCAGTGGCCTGCTTCTGCCACCAAGGTGCTCCTTCTAAAGGCTCCAGGGCATCTCAAAATACTGCCAGCCACTAGGGAAACAATACCCAGACACAAGCGGGGAAAATCTTAATTTCCGACTCAAACCTTAATACTTCCCAGCCCCTGGGGTGGCCAATCCTCCATTGTGCATGCTCACTCCATGGTGTGCTGTGTCACCCCTGGCCCAAAGCAACAGGGCCAAGTGGCCACAGACCAAAACCCGGTGTGTTGGTTACTTTTCTATTGCTGAGATTAAATGCCATGACAGAGAGAAAAGTATTTGGGCTTCTGGTTCCAGAGAGGTAAGAGCCTGTCAGAACAGGGAGATGTGGCAGTAAAAAGCTGATAGGATGGTAAGAACCGGAAGCTGAAAGCTCACTGGAAATGTCATGAGACCTTCAAACCTTATAGCCCACCCCACCCCACCCCCAGTGACAAATTTCTTCCAGCAAGGCCACACCTCCTGATCCTTCCCAAACAGTGCCATTAACTAGGGACCAAGAACTCAAACATTGAAACCTATGGGGAACATTCTCATTCCAATAACCCAGGAAAGCATTAACCAGAATAAACGTCCTCTTTGTACGTTGGCTTTTTGCAGAGACATAAAACTGATGGAGACACACAGAATCAGATAGGATTGTTTTGATCAATACTGAGTTATACAAGCAATACTGTGGGACAACCAAGCCCAGACCCCAGGAAGACAGATGAGTGCTACTTTCTCTAAGATGAAGCTTGTGCAAGAACAAGAGAAGCCAACATGCTGAGCCCATGTCTACATCACTACAGTTAGCAGTCTCTTAGTACCACAAGGTAGCCGGTCTTTGCTACTTTGCGTGTTCTTTCTTTTCCCAGCCTTTATCCCTCCAGTCTCACCCCTTATCACTAGGTAGGAGAGAACAGACACAGGAGGGAGATCCCTGAATCTAATTTTTTTCTTCTTGTTTCTTCTTTGCTTATAGCTAGTCTTTGCTACTTTATGGGTTCTTCTTTTTCCTACCCTTTGCCTCCCCCAGCCCCAGTTTCACCCCCTAACACTAGATATATATGAGAGAAAGAAGGATAGAGGGGGGAAGAGAGAGATAGACACCCCTGAATCTAATTTCTTTCTTCTTGTTTCTTCTTTGACCAACACTATTATATACAGCCAGAACTGACTCCCCCAAACAACCACCAACCCCACCTCTGGGACCTTAGCATTTATATACCTTCTGAAAAGCTCCCAGAATCCCAAATGTCACACAATCACAGAAACTATTTGCATCTGGCAAAACCATGCCTCTGCTAGAGCATGAGGCAAATCACAGTCAGCTGCTGCGAAGCAGTAACATATCCCCACACCGGGCATTAAAACAAAAACATACTCTTCTGTGCCTTTTAAAGAAACCAAAACTGGAGACTTCTCACTACACAGCAACGTCAAAACCAGCAATGAACCCTCGCTGGGGTGGGTTTTTCTCCCCATCAACTAAGCTGAGCTGGCTTGGTCTCAACAGAAACCAGATGTGCAGCTGTTGGCAGCGTCCACATTGGAGCTCTTATCTAAAGGGCCATGGAACTTAAGAAGCTGTTAGGATGGGTGGTGGGAAACTTTAGCATCTTCATGTCTATGCCCAGGAACTGAACTTTAGCATGGGGTTTCATGATAAATGAAGCAACTGTCAGAGCCCATAGTGGTTTGAAAGGCGATGGCCCCCATAGTCCTACGAAGAGGGGCAATATTAAGAGGCGTGGCTTTGGGCTGGAGAGACGGCTCAGCAGTTAAGAGTTCTTCCAGAGGTCCTGAGTTAAATTCCCAGCAACCACATAGTGGCTCACAACCATCTGTAAAGAGATCTGATACACTCTTTTGGTATGTCTGAAGAAAGCAACAGTGTACTCATATAAATAAAACAAATCTTTTTTTAAAGAAAAAAAAAAAAGAGGCATGGCATTGTTGGAGGAAGTGCGTCACTGGGGATGGACTTTGAGGTTTCAGAAGCCCAAGCCAGGCCCAGAGTCACTCTCTCTTCCTGCCGATCCAGATGTAGGACTTTTAGCTCCTTCTCTAGCACCATGTCTGCCTTCATGTGGCCATGCTTCCTACCCTGATGGTAATGCACTGTAAGCCACTGTAAGCCACCCTTTCTTTTTATATATAAGAGTTGCTATAGTCATCGTGTCTCTTTACAGCAATAGAGACCCTAAGACAGAGCAGTATGAGAGGACTGGCAGATATCAAGGATGTCTTTCATCATTACTGTTAGCCTTGTTTGAGACGTTAGTGATGATGTGCCCGTGTTATCATTTAATCTGTTCCCAATATGTTTATGACTGTACTTTAGTCTGAAGAGTGAGAGAATTTTTACAAACTCAAAACTCCATCCTCGAAGGGATTCCCCAGGTCCCTGTGGGCTTCCACATCCCGCAGGGGAGTCCGTGGCCAAGGAGAAGGAGGGAGATCACTAGGCAGGATGCAGGTGTAACCTCAGGCTTCTGCTGCACAAATGACCCCAGGCTCTGCTGACAAGCTTCTGGATCCCTGCCACCACCCACGCAGCCATGTGTCAGCAAGACAGCCCCACGGCCATCCCCGACAGCTTGTGCTGGAAGCAAGATCAAGGTCTGTTCCCTGTCTTCCTGGGAGTTCTAATGCTATCTGGCAAGAAAGGTTCAGTCAAGGCAAAGAGTTCAGCGGCACTCTTCAGCCCATCAGTGACAGGAGAGTAACAGGAACGCTCTGCTCTGAGCAGGCATTGAGGCACCTTGATCAGAGCTCAGGGAATGTCTGCAAGATCAAACTAAAAAGCCAAGCCCTGTGAAGAACAACACTGATAAAGAATGCAGCCAGTCTAACAATTACTTGAGAACACCCTTCTGGCAGGCACTTTCCTGAGAGAGTCGTGACTAATTCATTAAAACGCCCAAGGCCAGATCCGATGTGTGATTCCAACAGGCTCAGAGAGCTTAAGTAACTTGCTTGATGCCACACAGCACAAAGGGCCAACCCCGAGTATGAGTCGTTGCAGTTGCAGTGTCCTTCAAATTTTAACCTGAGTGAGAACCCAGAAACTTCCAAAACCCCAACACCCAGGCTGCAGTCAGCAGCTCGCCAATGAACTGCCCTCCAGGAGGCACCCCACAAAGCCAGTCTCTGGGAACTGAGCCAGGAAGTGATTGACCTGGTTTCAAAGGTTTCCCAGCAGGTGACTTTAACTGACAGCTAACTCTGTAAGCATCCAGGCTGTGGAGCTCCCTGGGGATCTTAAAGCCTGGTCCTGCAAGGGCAGGCATCCTGGGAGACAATCCACCCTTGTCTACCCACTCCCCATCCCACCAACAAACAGTAATTCCTAGCGGCTGCCAGCTGCGTGAGAGTCAGGGAGTTCCTGGGGTTCACATGAAATAAAAAAACTCCAGGTGGTGTGTGGTGCCTTAGGTCTGTAATCCCAGTGCCTGAACGGCTGAGGTCTCCACTAGTTCCAGGCCAGCCTGAGACCGATGGACAGACAGACTGACAGACTGACAGACTCATGGTGGGGGTGGGGAGAAAGAGAGAAAGAGAGAGGGAGAGGGAGAGGGAGAGGGAGAAGTTAGAGGCCAGCCTGAGCTATGTGGGGAGACCATGTCTCAAATCCTAAGAACTGTGGCAGTCCTTTCAAAGTCAGACTTCAGACCTGTGGCCAGGTGCTGGCCAGAACTCCACGCATATCTGGAGGTGGATAGAAGCTGGCCCTACATGCTTGCCTATTAACTGGTGATAGGTTCCAGAAATCACAGACGCCACAGCTTGTGCCGTCTCCCTCTTCCCGTCTGACACCAGACAACACTGAGCAGTCCTCTCCACCTGCCCCACAGGCACCACACAAAGTCCTCCAAGCACCTAATCAATAGATGTGTGGTCCCCTGCCCCTCACCGACAGCAGCATTTGGGAGAGCTGGCCCTGATTGCCTGGATTGTGGGATTGTGGGTGAGCTGACCCCCCCCCCAAGGGTCTCAGAGGGAAAGCTGGCGCTGCCACTTGTCTGCCCTGCCGTGATGTGATGTCAGGGAAGGACGAGAGGTGCTCTCCTCCCATCCTGCCCCTCACCGCCTGTGGCAGGCTGGAGAGCTGGCGCTGAGGGCACGAGAGCAGGAGAGCTGGCTCTGCCTCTGCCAGGCTACAGCATTGGGTGATCTAGCCAGGGCAGTGCTGGAGAGCTGGCCTCAGGGGTGTGGGTGTAGGAGAGATGGCAGACTGACCAGTTCAGCTACCACCCAGGCCCAGATCCAGGGTTTTGAGTTGGCCCACCCCAACATCTACCCCATCTGTGAACTGCTGGAGTTTGTGACTCAGTTCTACAGATCCGGGGCAACAATAGGATACAGGAGAGGAGTCCCGGTGAGGATCCAGTGTTGATAGTGTAGCAGAAGCCAGAGGCCTTGAACCAGACCAATGACTCATCGCAGTGGACATTTGTAAGCAAAGAAGTGTGGACAAAGGGTGTGCTGTGGGACACACTGTGACACACTACAGCTCCCACACCAAGATTTTTTTCTTCTTCTTTTCTTTTTAGAAGGGAAAGTTTCAAGGGCAGAGAATGGGGTACAAATAGACAGGGAGATGAGAGGGATTGGGGTGCATGATGTGAAAATCATAAAGAATGAATAAATTTTAAAAAAGGGATGTGTGGTCTTTTCACCCTCAAATCTTCAATGTAAGATACACTTTGAACATGATTTATCCCTTCCAGAACCTGGTAAGGGACTACGGAGAACAGACACCTCACTGACCCCTAGTGTTTGGAGACAGGGGTCCCAGGCAATGAGAATGGCCCAGGTGCTAGCAGGAGAGACGCCATCCGTGCGTTCTGGCGATTGTGTAAGAGGATCGAGACAGAGAGCAGACGTGTATACCCCTGTGTGTTCCATGTGTTTGCCCTGTTATGCTCTGTACCCCCTTAGGAGGCCCCTCACCAGAGGCAGCCCTTTGATCTCATCTCAGAGCCAGGAGCCCCAAATGGCTGCTTCTATTCATAGCTTGTACAGTCTGTGGTACTGTACATTAGCAACAGTACCTGTCAGGCCTGAGAGGGGTTTGGGACTCTACCCTATAAGTTATACCCTGTCTATAAGTTAGTGTGAGCCCTCTACAGCCCCATGGACACTGGTAGAGCATGTTTGTCTCCTGGCTTAGGACGATAGGACTCTTTGTTCACAGCACAGGGACTGCCTCAGAGTCGGTACTAACGTCTCCAAAATCCCACAAAGATGAATGGGATTTTGGGGACTATGTCCCACACTCAATAAACCATGCCAAGGGAAATAATCACTTTTTTTTAGGAGACAAGCAAACCTATAGGCTGACAAGAAAAACGGTCTCCCTGCTCCGAACAACCTGAAAGTGACACTGTGTCCCATGGAGAGTAGGAGGCTGATTTCCCACCCCACTACCTCTGTCACTTTCTCTTCGGCATTGCTCTCCCTAACAGACTCATTCACAAGCTTCACCACACACACACACACACACACACACACACACACACACACACACACACAGAGTTCAGGAGGGAACAACGTCTTGCCCCCCTCTCTTGCCAACCCCACATTTGGCTCCAGCCTACAGAAGGCACAGGGTCAAAGGTTGGCTGGATGAACTACTGAGCCTGGCAGCAGCTTCAGCAGGGACCATAATAACCTTTTCTACTCCCATCAGGAAGGCCCCAAGCCATCTACAAACAGGGCCTGATCTCAGAGCGCCAGCTGTCTCTTCCCAGGCCCCCACACCTCCCCTGTACAAAGTCAGCTGGCCCCTCATACAGCCCTGCACTGGGTCCTCTCTGAACGCCTCCTCCTGCCCTCTGGGTTCCTTCCACTCCTGTGCTCTCTGTTGCCTTTTTATTGCTCCAAAGATGCTCTGACTGACAAGTCTTGCTCAAAGGTAGATGTCCCTGGATGGGGACAAGAGAGGTAAGACCAGAGTAGCAGTAAAGAGTAGTGGTGACAGCCTTTAGGTATCTATTGTGTTACTCTGAGCTGTGTGACCTGCAACAAGAAGAACCTCTCTGGACCTCGGCTTTTTCATCTGCAAAATGGAAATTGGTATAGCTAATAATAATTGTCAGCTTGATGGGATGAAAAATCAATGAGGAGACAAGTCTCTGGGGATGTCTGTGTGTGGGGGGGGTCAGGTTCTGGATTAATTGAGGTGGGGTGGAAGCACCATTTATCAGCTGTGAGTCTTGACTGTATAAGAAGCAAAGAGCTAGCCAAGCTCACTGCTTCCTGACTGAAGAGGCGCTATGACAGATACCCCACTCCTAGAGCTGTGCCTTTGCCTTTATACTTCCCCTGCTATGATGGACTCTGAACCCTCAACTGTAAGCCCAAATAAAACCCTCCTTTAAGTTGCTTCTTGTCAGGTGTTTAGTCACTGCAATAGGAAGAACACTAATTCAGGAAAGATGGCCACAGCCACCTCCTGCTGTGGACAGGGGCAGCTGGAGTGCTTTTTTTGACTTTGATAAGGTATGCTGATGGCGCATCTCTGGAAGCTCTCGGGTGTCTACTCCCATGCCAGTGCTATCCCTGGGAAGCTGGCTGGAATCTTTCTCTTGTATCCCATCATGCATCCTCCCTCAGCCAGGCACACACCCAGGGTGGAAGCTGAGAGCCTCACTCAGCAAATGTCAGGGGGCGGTGCCCCACCCTCACCCCACCATGGTTTAGATGAAAGAGCAGGCAATCACACTTGGGGTTTCTAAGCTGCAGGCAGCAAGAACCTCTCATATTGGCCAGGTTGGCCTGGCCCAGGCTGTGCCCTTCTGAACCACTATACGAAACAGAAGGTCTGTGTCCCTGGAATTTTCAAAGCAGACGATCTATCATATATCATCTCCTCCACAACTCTAAAAGGTGGGTGATTCCACCAGCTTTGTGGTCCACTCACTTTCCAGAAGAGGAAACCCAAGCCCAGAGGTTACAAAGAGTAGAGGCAGGATTTGAAAGATGGGCACCCAAAGGTGTCTGTGTCCGAATCCTTGGAATGTGACCATGTGACCTTGTATGAGAACAGGGATTTCACAGATGTGGCCATCCTAAGGATCTTGAGACAAGAAGAGTCCTGGATGATGGGTGGTTACAGGAACCACACGAAGGATGGAGGGAGGGGCAGGGAGCAAAGATCTGTAGGTGCTGCTGATATGAGAGGAAGGGATCACAAGCCAAGGAATACAGGAAGCTAGAACAGGCAAAGAAAAGTCTCCAACCCTGACAACACCTTAGTGTCAGCCAGCACAGACCCAGTGAGGCTTCCTGACCTTGGAAAACATCAGGTCAAACATCAGGTCATGCTAGGTTGCACCATTGTGTGTTTAGTCCTTTGTTCCATAGGCACCAATACACATTCCTAAGGGGCTGCAGCGCACTGTGGTGATCTCAAGAAGCACATTACCCATCTAGGTGCAGGGTGAGGCAGATGGGGCTGCAAAGGGTGTCTAGCTTAGAAGCCCTGCAGCGCCATTGGGCCCCACTGGGAGGTCTGTAGGGAGGAGCCTGGGTGGGCGGGACCATGCCTTTCAGAGCTGGCATCTGTAAACCTGGGGCCCTGAGACTTGAGCAAGCTACTTGACCTCCCTTTGCCTCTGTTCCCTTATCTGTGGATGGGGTGTAAGTAGTTGTGGACCCCATGGGACGGACAAGACCATGAATCGTTCTGGACAGAGCTGGGAGTGTGGCCTTAGCTGTCATCATTAAAAGACTTTTAGTTCCTGGGGAGCTGATTAAATTTGAGCCACTTGCTGAGTCCCTGCCGAGTGCGGGGGCTGTCTTGGGAACTCCAGATGAGCCTCCTAACCTGCTCATGAGGCTGAGAGGACCCCAGGCCCAAAGCCACACTGTGAGGAAAGAGACAGCATGGAAACCCAACCGCGTTGCATTTGTATACCCAGCCGGAAGCCTCCGGCCTAAGGCAGGGCAGGCAGAAATTGGATTCACCCTGCGCGGTTAGTTGATTTCTCTGCGCTTCAGTTTTCTCATCTGGAGAAGGGAGCAATTAATAACCTCCTGCTAAAGCACTCGGAAGGATCTGGAAACGGCACGCCTGAGAGCTCTCTGTGGAGCAGCCTGTGCTGTTGAAGCGAAAGAGGTGGAGTAAGTAGAAGGTGCCTCTTGGCTGCAGGGGACCTGAAACCAGACAGTCAGTGCTGAACCCTATAGAGACACTACCCTCTACCCCAGTGACCAGTGTCACTTCTGCCTTAGCAGAGTGCTCACCGGGAGGCATGCCTGTAACTGGCACGGTTTGAGGTGTGGTAGCAAAAGAAGCACGGATCTCTTTCCCTTCACCCTTTCTCCGATCAAAGGAAGATTCTTCGAGCTCTCAGTGGCTTCTGTATGCAGTTTCCTTTCCTTTATTAAGCAGACAGCTTTCATCTTTTCCCTTAACAGAAGCACCATTTGGCCTCTTGATGGCCCATAGGATCTGCCGGTAGCACTACATGTATGACTACCTGTATGACTGGGGGCATCATGAAACGCAGTAAGACTTCCTTGAACACAGCAGGGTCATTCTGTGGCTGCCTGCAACTAAGGGGAGGGCAGCGTATGCAATGTGGATACCTGAGACCAAGAATAAAAAGGGAGAAAGTCTCCTCTCACAGGCAAAATGCGCGGGAGCAGTATGAGATAGATCACTGCTCAGAAAAACAAGTACTTTAACACATTGTTTATGGGCATGCCTGTGTGCATGTTTGTGTGTGTGCTTGCATGCGGAGGCCAAAGGATCGCCTTGCGTATCATCCTCAGGAACACAGTGTGTCTCCTTTGAGATGGGGTCTCTGGTTGATCTGGAACTCACCCACAAAGCTAGGCTGGCAGGTTATGAACCTCCAGCCATCTCTAGCCCCCCAAGCACTGGGGTTGCAAATGGACAAATGAACGTCACCATGCCCAGTGTGGATGCTGGGGAGTAACTCCAGTCCTAGTGTTTACACCTCCGGCATTTAACTAACCCAGCCATTACTCCAGGTGCAATAACTTTTTATTCCTGGATTTTTCCACTTCATGCTTGCAGACCTCAGCTGACCACAGATAATAGAACCCTTAGATAGTAAAAGCGCAGAGAAAGGGTAGGCGCTGTCAGTCACTGGCTGTGTGGAGCTGAGGTGGAATGGGAAAGAAGAAGGAGAAGGGAGCCAAAAACATGGAGTTGGCAGCTGGGGTGGAAACAAGGACAGAGCCAGAGGCCTGCCCCATGGGTCTTCCTCATGTGCTCTGTCTTGGAGGCTGAATCTGGGCCGGACACCTCCTCCTCCTCAGGCCACATGCCACCACAGGCAGATTTGCAGTGCTCTCCCTTCTTGGAGAAAGAAGTGCGGCAGCTGTGAGCCTCTCATAGTTACTGGTCCGTTTCATCAGCTGAAACGCTGGCTCACTGGGTCAGCAGATGGATCTTCCAGCAGGAAGTGGTTGGGCCTTGTGGGGAGAGCTGGCAATTGCAACATGATCCAGGAGCAGAGCAGACGGAGCTGGAGGAGGGTCTCTGTGTCCTGGAAAGGCAGGAAGGATGGATGACCAGATCTGGGAAGTTTCCCGGGATAGGAGACTGTCAGTGCTACATCCGGGAATGACAAACCGGCCATCCTGTCCCTGAAACTGTCCCCCTCAGCTAAACAAGGCTGAGAACTTACCCGGTTCTTCCTGCAATAGGACACTTTAGATCCCTTGCCTAAAGTCGAGACTGGCAACACAGCCAAGGCCAACTGAGACTGTCGTCTCTCCGCTTTCCACTTTGCAAACTGACTTCACATGCACAGACCTCAAACTCAAATGGTTGCGTGTGTTAGAAATGCTTTCGAGGATCAGGGACAGAGAGTGGATAATGTAAGCAAGTCAGCTGTGTATTTTTCTCAAGATAAGAAGGTCACTTCTGGACTCCAGGACATAATAATATCAAGAAAGTTGTCGGCCAGTTTTCTGGTCCCCCCTCATGCTATAAGGCAACTGACATGGTTCTGGAGACCTAGATTCATCCCAGGCAGAGAGAAGGAAGGTAATGGCATAGCACTGGCACGCAGAATTTTGTTTGCGTTTCCTGGGCCACTTCTAGCTGCGTAGCCTTCAGACAAACCAAGTGTTTAGTCTTCTGGTCTTTAGAGTAGAGAAAAGCATGAGGAATTTCAGAACAAGTCAACCCCACCGTCTGCCCGAGTGTGACCAAAGGATGCCTGAGTGACTAGGAATACCATAAAGCCCAGGAGACTGGACCATGGCACCGCTGGTTGCTATGGATACCAAGGCCCATCACCACCATGGGCATCATCAGCGTGTGGGCATCGGATCTTAGGGCTGTGGAGTTTAGAGGGAGCTGGAAGAAGAGGATTCTGTACTGAGTCTCAGACCCTTTAAATCTGACTACACTAAGTTGATTTAGTCAGATGCATCTTATGCAAAGGCACTGGGGAGTCCCAGGGTACAGATAGCCAATGGCCAGATGACCCCCAGTTTCAATCCCTCTTTCCTAAGTGGATGACCCTCAACAACTAATTAACCTCTTTGTGTCTCTCTCTTCTCCGTCTTTAAAGCCAGGGTAGCACTGATTCTCCTGCATCTCTAGGATAGCAGGGAGGACTCTGCGCCAATCTGTATAACATAGGGCTCAGAACTGTGACCAAACCCTGCTGCTTGCCGCACCCATCAGGCCTTCAGTGCAGTGGAGGAGGAGGGTCCGATGGGGCTCAGACTTCACCTTAACCCTCTTCCCTGTATGAAATGGCCACAGGTCTCCTCCCACCAGGGACCTTTTCAGGCCATTCCATCTGAATGATATGCTAGTGGCCTCTTGCTTGGAGGCTGTGGGACCCAAAGGAGAAACACATCTGTTCAGAGTGTCAATGTCACCAGGCCCTTGACAGGGTGCAGCAGCTGCAGAGGGTACAGAGAGAGGTGGCAGGCTCTGTGTACCTGAGCAAATCACTCAGCCTCCGTGTGCACAGCACCACGTCTATAAAACCATGACAGCTCACCTCTCAAGGGCATCTCATTTCCAAACTGCTGGACTTTTCCCTATGGAAATCATGATCTCTGCGTCAAGGTGGCCGCCCCAGTCTTCTGGCCAGGTGTCTGACCTCCCCAGGGCTCAAGGAGAGTGCTCTGGCCTCTCAGGTCTGCCTCCTGTTGTGTCCTGCCCACCTCAGTCCCTCACTCCCGCCCTCCTCTCTCCAGTCTCCCTCCTCTCCCTCCGGGTTGCAAAGAAGGGGCGGTGGTTAGAGCCCGGACATCCCCCTGAGGATCACGGTGGCAAGGCCCAGTGCCTTCCTGCAACAGCCCTGCTTCCCAGGGAGAGGCCTTTTCTGAGGCGACAACTTTGAGCATGGCGCAGCTGCTCCTGGCGTGCCAGAGCCGGGGCGCGCAGACGCGCGGCGGGTGGCAGTCATTAACCGGCTGTCAGGTTCCTCGGCTGATGCAGCTAAAAATAGCGCACTATAGATAGCAGCCTCCCCCGCGACTGCAGCCCGCACCCCATCCCCAGATCCGCGCAGCCCGGCACCCCGAGGAGACCGCGCCACCGAGCTCAGCTATTTATAGAACCCACACCTCAGCACTTTCCACCCACCATACAACCATTTCATCTGCTCCGATGAGAAAAGAGCAGCCTGGGCCACCACTCACTCCGGTGTGCAATCACATCGAAGGCCAGGGAGTCCTGATGTTATAGGAAACCTCCAGGCAGACTCAGATTAAAGATCAATGGCCACATAAAACGTAAGCAGTCCGTTTCGTGGCGAACAAGTCCCGGTAATACAGAGTTGTTTCAGTAAATAAACTCGGAGAGCTGCGTAGCCCCCGATGTTGCTTAGCCCCTTGGCGGAATTCTGAGTGCTTGAAGTAAGGGGCAGGGAGGGGAGTGAGGAGTGGGGATGGAAATAGACACAGGGGGGGGG
>NC_034602.1:44733531-44737831 GCF_900095145.1 Mus pahari
ACAAGGAGGGCGAGAGGGAGGGAGAAAGAGAAGAGAGAAAGGAGAGGAGGAGGAGGGAAGGGGAGAGGAGAAGAATTAGGAATGAGAAGAAGCCATAAAGAAACAGAGATGGGAAGAGATAAGAAATGGAAGGACAAAGAGGAGGATGGGGATGAGGATTGGGAAAGAAGACTGGGAGGTGGCAGAGCAGTTAAGTGCACCTGCAGCTCTCCCAGAGGACCTGGGTTCGATTCCCAGCACCCACATGGTGGTTCACCACCATCCATAATTGAAAGCCCAGGGGGTCTGACACCCTCTTCTGACATCCTCAGACACCATACACAGGCACAGGCACACATACTGACGAAACATTATGCACATAAAATAAATTTTAAAAAGAGAAAGGGATAGGTGGAGAGAGGTGAAGAATGGAGAGATGAGGAAAGATGGAGATATATTATGCAGAGAGAGGAAGAGAGATGGTGGGGGGGGAAAGAAACATTAAGATTGCAAACATGTCAGAGTGTTTCCTAGCCCTTCTCCTAATGCCCTCAACCAAATTTGTCCTCCCCACCTAGACACTTTACTGATTCATCAAGACAAGTATAAATCATATTTCCAAATTTTGGTGAGCCCGGCATCTGGACAGGTGCTGACATCTGTCAGGGAAGATGGCCATGGGCCTTGTCACCCGGATCCTCAGGGGAATGCCTGGACCCTAACATGGCCCCTTCTTTGCATGCTAGCACGGCTGACTTGGGGTCAGTTCCTACCTGCCACCTCCAGCTTTGGGAGTCTAGAACAGGTACCTCAGTCTGGCTTCCTGGGCACAGCGTCCTGCCCATCTTACAGCACTGGGGTGAGGTCATAAAGGGCAGGAAAGTGCCCTGCATGCCAACCACTGCTCAATGCCACAAGCTCTGAGAATGAAAGACCAATGTGGGTGTCGTGGACATCACCCCTGGCGTACAGTCTTCAAGATGCATGGCACACCCTCATGTTCTCCCCACATTCTGTTGTGTTCCCCCATGATCCATTTCTGTGAATCCCAGTGGCCCCAAAACAGACCCCTGGGAAGAAGATCCGAGGCCCTGGGCAGGGTCTGGGTGGTGAATGGAGACATCCGTCAGCCAAATCTTTGCCATTGGCCAAATCTTTGAAGTCTCGAATTCCTTGGTTGAATCTGGACCTGTAGACATGGGTACTTGGTCAGGGAGTAGCTAGGTAATGCTGTTCCAGAATATCTGGATCCAGCATTGGTTCCCAGGTCTCAGAAGTCACCTCCTGGTCCTGCCCAGGAAGCTGCGCATGGATTCTTGTGCACTGAAACCCAATCTGCAGGTTTGCATGGCTTTGCTAGCAACAGCTGACCGACTGACTGGTCACCAAACAGGGAGGGAGGCCTCCAGCTTTCCAGGGCCATTGTACTCTTCCATGTTCAACTCGGAGATTTGTGCTTTTTACCCCATGTCTAGACCCTTTGTTCTCAAATTGAGGCGCCTCATATCATCACACCCATCGACCCAACCCTATTGTCTCTTTCCCTAGATCTACTTTCTAACAGATTTCCCAGATGAGGACCGAAGGTGTCGATCTAAGGACATCATCCTAGTCAGGAAAGATGAAGGATGGAGGTCCTGTGACATTCCATATGAAGTCTCCAAGCACACAGTCTCTGAAACAAAGAAATCAGTGTGAAACGGCCGCATGGCTGCGCGCTGGGCGGAGAACCGCAGCAGCCACACTGAGAGAACGCTGGGGTTTGAAGGGATGAAGAAGAGGATGCTCAGGATGTTTACAGAAGCGGGGGGGGGGGGCGATGACTGCCTGAGGAGCCAGGACCCAGAGCAAGATCTGAGGACACACTGAACCTTAGCGCTTTGTATGTTGGCTGAAAATGAGACCTCTTAATACCTGTGCTTATGGTAGCATGGTTGGTAGATGGCTGCTTTGCACCAGACACCATGGCTTCACTCAAAGGCAGAAATAAGCAAACAGACAGAAAATGGGATACTGGTGGGTTTTTCTTTTCTCTTTCTGTTGCTGTTGTTGCCTGCCTATTTTTTTTTTTTGGTACTAGAGACTCAACAAATATGCTAGACAAACCTCCTACCTCTAAGTTGTACCCTCCCCTTAGCCCTGATGGGTGCTATAGCTTAGATTCTAGAGTCTGCCAAGGCCTCTGGGCCTTGAACTTGGTCCTCAGGATGGTGCTCTTGGGAAGATGGTGGACACTGTCCTTAAATCACTGGGACCCTACTCTTGAGGGGAACTGTGTGACCTTTGTCCCTTCCTCTTCCTGGCTGATAAGTGAGCAGTGCATTCTCATGCCTGCCGCCCCCATCATTTGCTGCTTCATCACAGGCCCAAAGGAACAGGACCAGTGAACCGGAGCCTCCAGAACCATAAGCCAGAATAAACATTTCCTCTCTATGAGTTGACTCATTTTGTTGCAGTAACAGTAAGTCAATTAACATGGTCTCTTCTTTATTGACTTTTAGAATCTCTCTCTCTCTCTCTCTCTCTCTCTCTCTCTCTCTGTGTGTGTGTGTGTGTGTGTGTGTGTGTATGTGTGTGTGTGTGTGTGTGTTTGTATCTTCTCCATTGACTTTTCACTAAATCTCATTGTACCAAAATATGACACTGATAACCCCTACCTGCAAGAGAACCCTGTAAGTAAAATATATTGCAAAGGAAGATGGGCTTTCCAGGTCAGGTTGATGTCAATCACCACCCTGCCTTCCCCAGGGTTCCTCTTACCATTTGAGGAACTCAAAACAGAGGGAGGGAGTCAGAGGGAGGGAGGGAGGCAAGGGCTACTGCATAGACACAGTCCCATGTCCGGGCTCTGAATGCTTTCCTTGCCTGCCCCAGTAAAACAGCTTAAGCTTAGCTTCCTCCCAGTGTCCTCATGCATGACTTTCTGGGTCCTTTGGGCCACCCCAAGCGCATGAGACTAACTCAGCGAAGATCCCCAGTTCTCCCTGCTCTGCACGTGGGTGGTGAGGCAGCCTCGCAGTAGATATTCTCTCCAGCCTCCTCAGCATGTTCTCCATCCCCCTGAGGGCATCTCCAGCCTCCTCTATGCTGATCTTCAGCAATTCTCAGCCCCTCCCGCTTCTCCAGTCATCTCTGGCTTCCACACTTGCTCCAGCTGAGTGCTCTGCTCTGGACCAGCTCAGGGGATACATCTCCCCCTGAGCTCTGGGCCTCAAAACACAGGATCTGGGAAGAAAGGAAGAGCAGGCCTTCAGAAAACGCAGTCTGACCAGGCACCTGTCTCTCCTGTCCGCCGGCTCCTGGCTGTTTATTTATGTTAAACAGTGATACGGAGATATTTTAAAAAATGTTTCCTCTCTCTAGCACCTGGATTTTTCAGCCTGATCAAAGAGCCTGGAAAATTCCAAGCTGCAAGGCTGGAAAACACCACTCAGTGCTCAACCTCTCCATTACCCTTGCAGGTCCAGGTGTGTGGAGAGAGGCCTTCTGGGCCTGCCACCTTCCCAGAGCCAAGAGCACTGGCAGCAAAGGTTCCTGAGTCCCAGTGCACTGAGGCCTGCCTAGACATTTCTCAAGACTACCTTCCCCACCTGCAGCCTGCAGGGAACTGACCAAGGCCTCAGTGTACATCCCTTAACCCAACTCTAGTGTTTTTCTCTCCTACAGACCTTCAGGGCCCTTGGCACCCCCACCTCCTTTAATTCATTACATCAACATATTTGTTGTTGTTGCTGCTGCTGTTTTGAAGTACTGGGGATCAAACCCAGGGCCTTGTACGTGCCAGGCAAGTGCTCTTGCCTCTGAGCTGCTCTGTACTTCATACAGGCCTGGAACCCTTCTGCCTTGGCGTTCTGAGTAGCTGGAAGGACAGGCCAGTGCCACACTTCCTTCTTCTCCCTAAACCACAGTGATCCCCCAACTTGGTTCCCAACAGTCCCAAGGCCTGGCTCAGGGCCAGGTATACAGCAAGTGCTCACTAATGCTTTGTAGGGTAATGGCCTTTACTCCTTGGCCTGGGATTCCCTGTCCATGACCCCACCCCACCCCCGGCACACACACACACACACACACACACACACACACACACACACACACGGGAGATGGGAGGGAGAGAGTCCTACTCCCTTTAGTCAGACACATGGGCTATCACTGAGCTCACTCATGTCTTCCTCAGACTTTTCCTTGAGTGTCATGCCTGCCTACCCTTTGCTTTGAAAGTATTCTGTTTATCTTTATGCTGGCATGAGTGTGTATGCTACTTCTTTACATGGATGGGATGGGATGGGATGGGATGGGGTGGGATGGGATGGGATGGGATGGG
>NC_034602.1:44737901-44741039 GCF_900095145.1 Mus pahari
GATGGGTGGGGTGGGTGGGGTGGGTGGGGTGGGGTGGGATGGGAAGAGCTGGCATTGTATGGTCTACACTCACTTCCTATACTTCTGGATTTGCCAGTGGCCAGCACCATGGTGTGCACTGACGGACTAAATGAACACATGTGGAGCTGGTGGTGACTGTTACTGTGTTCTGTGTGTAAATGTATCACACCTGCATGACCATGGATGGTGTAACTATATGTTTCATGTTCTGTATATATATACCCCATGTATGGGATATGTTACACCTAACAGTTGTAAAAATGGACTTTCCTCTTCCCCGACACATTCTGCATGCTCTGCATACTAACTCCGCCCATCTTCCCAGCAATATGGGGGTCCCCAAGGCTAACCAGACAGTGAAGAAAGTCCTCACACTCTGATTGGAAGTCCTTCTAAGAGAAGGGTGGTTGGCCCTTGGGATTTGGTGAGTCTAGGAAGGCTCTCGGAGGTAGAATGGTTCTGGGATGGAGGAGAGAAAGAGCAGTCTTAGCGGGCACACACTTAGAGAAAATGGCTGGGGAGGACACCACTGGGACGTGCCCTCCGCCTGCCTCTCTTCCTCACCTGAATTTCCAACGGCAGCTTAAAGGAGACCCTGCTCTGCACAGGGCACAGCCGGCCTCCACAGCAAGTGGAGGTCTAGCCAAGGCTCTCAGAGGGCAAGCCCAGGGCAATGGGCACCTGTGTTGATGGCATGGTCTGACAGCGTCAGTTGTCTGGAGAAAGCGTAGGGGAGTGTGTGCACACCTCTGGGATACTGAAGAGGCCCTCCTCAGGGTGGCTAAAGAAATCCTGAGAGAATATCCCAGTTGTGGAGAAAGTGGCTAACTGTGGGAAGATCAGATCTACTCCCACTGGGCCGGTTCTCCACATCCCCCAGACAAAGAATGTTCACCCTTGGCAAGGTTCCTCAAGGAGCTGGAGGGGACAGTATCCTTGCTGTCAGCCTGTCATCAGCACAATAGGGCTAATGGCCAGGTGTGGCAGTAAAGCACAGTGCACACAAACTGGTTTGGTTTCACATAAACCCTAATCCTAACTGCATTTCACTCTGACACCTTCAGTTGGATGTGGCCCCAAGCCAGGGTGCCTGGCTTTAGAGAGTGAAGGAACTTCCTGGTGTAGCTGCCAGGGCCTGTCCCATCCCCAGAGACACTGGTTGTGGGAACCGCAGTTCGGCTCTCATGCTGGGTCTCTCAAATGAAGTTTGAGAAATGAAGCCCCTAAGTGGGACCCTTCCTCGTTCCTCAAATCCTCCCCTTTGAGGCTGCGGCAAGGGTATCAGTGACACCATGTGGTGGTGATGACCGCTTCACTGGAGTGGCTCTCATCCCTAGGGACCCCTCAGAGTCTCCGCAGTGGGCTAAAATCATGTGATGTGACCTCCCCAACTCCAAGCCTTGGGGCAGCCTGTGTTCTTTCTGGTAATAGTACCACCCATGTGGGCTGTCTGCTGGCACAAAGGGTGCGGAGGCAGACACAGGCTGCACTGGAAGCAGAGAGCTCACCCTTTTCCTGGAACAGGTGCTGTTAACACAGACAGGCACAGACAGCATCCCGACGCCCTGGGAAACTCTCAACCATCAGCTTCTGCATTGTCAGGGCAATGTTCTGTCCACAGACTCACAGATTGCCCTGCAGTGGGAGAGGACAAGGCACCCAGCTGGCGCTATGTGCAGAGTGCACAGCAAATGACAAGGGTAGCCCTGGCTAAGATAGACCTGGCCGGGTTCTAGTGACTGAGGGAGGGAAAGAGCCCCCCTCCAAGCCCCCCAGCCCCTGGCAGAGGTTGATCAAATGTAGTCCTCCTGCAGAATTCCTCCCTGATCATCTTTCTTTGGAAAAACAAAACAATACCTGCCTGTACTGTAATTTTACCTTCGTGGCCTCTCCCTGGAGATATGCTTTTATTTCAAAAGTGAAACTGCAGCACAAAGGAAAGAAGCTTGAAGTCCTCCAGAAGAGGAGGAGGAGGAGGAGGAGCCACCCATCCCCGAGGGCTGCAGTTCCAGGGCATCTGCACCTTCTGCCTGATAGGAAAAGGCCTCTCTGACTGCTCAAACAACGAAAGCTTGTTCCCATCTCAGGACTCTAAGCTTCCCGTGGCTAACACAATGCCTGGCATGCCACTGACATTTTGCAAAGGCACATATATCAAAATATATGGATGCATGTCTATGTGCTCAAGTAAATGCATATGTATATATGCATATTTACATTAATATATGGATACATATATGCTCAAGCAAATACATATGCATATTTCTATATATTCATACACATACACACACACACACACACATACACACACACACACACACACACACGTAAAGAAACAAGGGCAGAAGGATTGCCTGTCAGCCATCTAGCTTTCTTCATCAACAAGACTCCATAAAACCTTCAATATTATGCAAAGCATGAAGTGATTACTAAACTGAATTTTGATGAAATATTTCACCATTAGGGAGAAGATTTGAAGGAAAACAAAGAGGCAAATACAAAACCGCATTCCATTTGTCGTCAGCGTTCAAATCTGTGAGTCAAACCAAGCCAGGAAACTTCCCATCCAGAGGAGGCTTGAAAGAGAATCCTGGAGTGTGCGGGGGAGGGAGGGCAGGCTGGACCTGCTGAGATGGCTCCAAATACCTTCTCCCTCTGAAAACAATCCAACATTCTTGCAGCTTCGAAAGAGAAATCAGCCCATCGTGTGTGACCCCCATTTCTCCTTCCTGTCTACTGTGAGGGTCTCTGACAAACTCCCACAAGGTCAAGGTTCACCAAGCCATGAGCATTTCCCAAATCCATAATGTACCAAGTCATAAAAAGGGAGGTAGCAGATCAGGTGTGGCTTGGCTTGCTCCCAGCAAGTGACCCATGTATTTCCAGGGTGACTCTTCCCTTCTACAAATGGGACTCCGTAGTTTAACATTTTGATAAGAGTTTGTTATCGCACCGGGCTGCAGTTTCCACAACTCTTCCCCTTTTTATCCTCTAAAAAGAATGGGGGGGGGGAGGGGGGTGTACTGGATAGCTTTGTGTCAACTTGACACAGCTGGAGTTATCACAGAGAAAGGAGCTTCAGTTGGGGAAATGCCTCCATGAGATCCAGCTGTAAGG
>NC_034602.1:44741050-44742139 GCF_900095145.1 Mus pahari
GAAATGTAAGCGGAATAAACCCTTTCCTCCCCAACTTGCTTCTTGGTCATGATGTTTGTGCAGGAATAGAAACCCTGACTAAGACAGGGGGATAATCTCAGCACCCTTGGTTCTTTCCCACCATCTTTCCCAGCATCTCAGGCTCTCTCGAGAACGTAGGCTGTGGTTCTTGCTGAATCAGCGAGATTTTCAGCCTCCTGGAGATGAGCTAGCTCTAAGCCTTGGGAATGGCACTAGTTTACACTAGTCTCAAGGGTCAGTGAGCTTGATCCCTGAAGAAACCAGAAGCATGGCTAGTGTGGTTCCAAGGGTTATTCCAGGCTCCCATGCCTGAGCACACTCTGCTCAACGACAGACGCATTCTCTGAAACACACACTTAAGCCAGGGCTCAGTGAAGCAGCTTTGGAGACAAAATCTCCTGTGCAAAGGAGTGCCCAGAAGCACAGGAGGGACAGGTAACTCCCCAAGGTCATATTTGCACCCATATCCTAGACCACGACACCCACACAGAACTGTCCATTCTATGTCTGTTTTTCTGGGCTCAGGCTCTGTGATGGGTTGAAGAGGAATGGCCGTCTCTTCTCAGTTGGTTGTGTCAGATGATGTGGTTGTTTTTAAAGCCTTCACAGATGCTGCTGACATGCAAGTCTCCATCTCTTAGCCTCCTTCCTGAATCTTTTTAATCCAGAAACCCAAGCAGGTTCCTGTCAGCCTTACACCCCCCCCCCAACACACCCCTGATCCCTACAGAGACCACAGGCCCTGCCCAGAACAAAAGGATCTCTGTGGGGGTTGATGCCCCTTGAGGTCTCTGCAATGGACACAGAGCCCCAAGCCTTACTTGGTACCTCAGAATGTGACCTACCTCTGACAGAGGTAGTTAGCTAAGTTGAGGCTACACAAGGATGGTGATGTCTTAGTCAGGGCTTCTATTCCTGCACAAACATCATGACCAAGAAGCAAGTTGGGGAGGAAAGGGTTTATTCAGCTTACACTTCCATACTGCTGTTTATCACCAAGGAAGTCAGAACTGGAACTCAAGCAGGTCAGGAAGCAGGAGCTGATGCAGAGGCCATGGAGGGATGTTC
>NC_034602.1:44742150-44807407 GCF_900095145.1 Mus pahari
TCCTTTCTCTGTGATAACTCCAGCTTGTGTCAAGCTGACCCAAAACTAGCCAATACAGTTGCCTCCATCCAACCTGACTAGTTTCCTTATAAAAAGGGACCTTTAGATCCAGAAGCACATGTAGACGAATCACAGAAAACTGAAGACATATGTGGGGAGACCCAGCTGCAGGCCCAGGAGCCCTGAAGATGGCCAGTAACCTTGAAAATCAGAGCAGCCTGTAGGGGCCAGGCTGCAGGATCTTGTACTTACTCCCAAAACTTCATGATAACATCCCTAAGCTCCACCCAGCCTGAGGCCTCATAGGACTACATGGTCAAGTAATACAGGAAAGAGAGAAGGCTCAGCCAGGGACAACTGCTCCCTCTCTTTCTGGCAAGCCACCCTGGCTCGACCAAGATTTTCCTGTGCAAAAGGCTTGGTGGAGAGTGGAAGAGGGGTAAGGAGGACCCCATGCGGTTGTTGGTTCCAAACCTCTGCTGCCCATCATGCTCAACTCACAGTCATGGTCCCCAGAGGGAAAGACTGAGAAGCCAGTTCTCTGGCCAGGATCAGTGAATCTCAGTCGGAAAGACAAGTGGTCCAGCAGCCCCCACCTTCCAGTCCGCCCCAGGGTCCCATAGCACAGCAGATCACAGTTGACTGTGACAGGTCTCGACTTGGTTTTAGCAGGAAAAGAGCAATGTGCTTGAGAGTTCAAACGCTGCCCAAGGAAAGGGAGGAAAAGGGCCGTGCAGGAAAAGCCACTCTCCATCCCAAAGCCAGTGTCAGAGAGAGCAGCCCGAGACCCACAGGGATGGATGGCAGGTCCAGTGAGGGGGACAGCCGGCACAGAGCTGTCATGATTGCTGGGCTTCCCATGTTTGCTCTTTGGTGGCTTGTCACCACCCACCACCAACCCCCAACCCCCTATGAGATGCAGACTGTCACTTTGCAGCTATGGACAGTGACGATGTCAGCAGTCCTCGGGGAAGATGCAGAATCCTGCTGACCAGAAGAACTTCAGGCTGGGCGAGTGCTCACGAGGCTGCTTGGGTCCCATGAGTCCTGTTCCAGCCTCCAGGTTCACAGACTTCTGTGAAACCCAAGTCTGAGGGTGAAGAATCTCCTGCGACACCTGGGAACCGGAGGACTCCAGAAGCAGGTGCCATACCACAGTGTCTATCTCCAAAAGGTGAACATGAACAGGAGGCCTGCTAGGTCCCCACTTGGCTGAGTCGATGGACCTGGAAATCTCCTGGGTCCGTCCCTGCACTGGTAGTCCCTTCTGCATCCAGTCTGGGTCTGCAATCACGGCCTCTGAACTTGACCCTGGCCTGGGACTGAATTCTGTGAGAGCTGGGAGCAGAGATTTCTACAGTTCCCAGCCTCTTCAGTCTTCAGGAATGAGAAGCGCAAGCGAGTGCGTGTGTGTGCATGTGCGTGCGTGTGCATGCACACACATATGTGTGTGTGTGTCTCCAAGTCAACTCCCACACCATCAGTTTGTCCAGAAGCTGAGATGTGGGCTGAGGGGACACTGGACACTGGGAGCACCACACTCGCTGTGGAAGCAGGCCACTGCACCCGATGCCCCTTAGCACTTCACTGTAGAAGCCGTCAGCACGCCGCAATACAGATGAGGAAGTCGAAGTATAAAATCACTTTCTCATGAAGATGATACCTACAGAGGAGAAGAGACAGCTCAGGCTGACCTGGCAAGAACAGTGCAGATGTGAACTCCATATTTCAGTGAGTTCCTTGGTACGTGAGGCATCAGGGCTGGGCCATTCTTGGAGATAACTCATGCTTAGATCTTGCTTCCATAGATGGGAAGAGTGAGATCAGAGTTTAGGCGTTCCTTCCATGTCAGCGGGTGCAATGTGCCTCCTCATTGGGGCCTCTCTTGTCCTTCAAGGTATTTTTAAAAGCTCATCTTTGGTAAGAAAAGGCAGTGATTTCTGAGCTGAGGGCATGCTGGGATGTTCCCCTTGCCTTTCCATGAGCACCAGAAATGCGAAAGGTTGAGGTATCTAGAGGAGCCAGGAGGTCCTATCTGTGGATTTGGGGAGGACAAACAATTCAGATGAACTAAGCATTGACTAAGCAGTACCGCCCATATCCTGGGGCTATGTCTGAGTCATTGCTTCTGGTTTTCTTGTCCCAGAGGTCTGAAGCAATCTGTGCTGTGCTCTCTCTTGAAGCCAAGAACCTCAAGGCTAAATCATGGGACCTGCTTAAGATGACATGATGGACAGATGACCGAACCATGAGCTGAGAATGGGCTTGATGCTTTCAAGTGACAGGAAAAGAAAAATCAAGAGAAGCGTTGTATGACTTGTGAGAACCATGAGTGAGCACATTGTGGGACTAACTTCTCTTGGGGAGATGCAACACTCTGATCTACTCAGCCTTGATAGCGAGCCCATGACCGACAAAAGCATGGCCACCACCACATCCAGTTTAGTGAACCAGTGAGTCTTACTGAGATTACAGGAATATAAGTGAAGGGTTATTTACAGAAGCAGAGAGACTCAAAGACAGCTACCTCAGCAAAGCCACCCTAGCATGGGTGATCACTCACAATAGCTAAATACCTGGACTACATTGTACAGACTACAGGCAGTTCAATAGACTGGAGAGAGTCCTTTCAGGCAGCTCAGTTGGTCAGAGCCCCTTCTGGTTCAGCTCAACTGGATCCTATCTCTTCCAGGTTGCTTGCCTAGTCTTTTCAATTGCGATCATTGGAGAATGCCTTAAATACTGTTCTATTGCTGAGAAGAGACACCATGACCAAGGCAGCTTAATTTTAGGAATAACATTTAATTGGAGACTTGCTTACAGTTACAGAGTATGAGTCCACAACCATCATGGTAGGGAGCATGGCAGGCGGCAGGCAGACATGGTACTGGAGCAGTAGCTAAGAGCTCACATCTGATCTGCAAATTGTGGGCAGAGAGAATCTGGGCCTGGAAAGGGCTTTTGAAACCTCCAAGCCCACTCCCAGAGACACATCTCTTCCAACAAGGCCAAACTTCCCAATCCTTCCTAAACAGTCCACCAATGAGGGACTAAGCATTCAAACATATGAACAGACGAAGGCCATTCTCATTTAAACCACCACAGAAAGTGACTCAAAGCAGTCTATACTACTTAATCTACTTTCGGGGAAACTAGTGAATCTAGTCAATTTCAGGGACTTCCTGAAGCTATTTTTGTGTTGTTTGCTTCCTATTTTACCAGAGCTTTCCTGCAGGATGGAGTGCTTCACTTTCCCCTCCTAGAGTGTCATGTTGCTTCACGTCCTTGTAAATACCCTGTCCTAAAATAGCCTGTCATTTAACTTTCCCTTTACATCCTGTCTTAAGAAGTTTCCCTCCACAATGGAAGGTTTTAATGTTAGAAGAAACTTCTATAACGAGACTTCTTTTAGCATGCATATCTAAAGTTTCACTGGGATGCCCTGCATTCCTTCATCTCTAGATTGTGACTCTCTCAGATGGTGACAGTAGGGTGGCCTCAAATCTGCCACCTGGCACATCTTCAGACAAGACTACCCCAAAGCACCAGATCCCAACCCTGAATTCCAATATTTCTAAGAGAACCTCCAAGACCAGAGTCAACCTGAGACCAGGGCTCACTACTCATCATGGTATGAAAGGGGTTTGTGCCCATTGGGAATCACAGTAAAAACGCTTTAGCCTCTAGCAATGCTGGGATACAAGGTAGAAGTGGGTGCCTTCATGAGGAGCTGTTGCCTGGGACTATACTCTTGGTCTCTAGACCTGGGTGAGTGAGCACAAAAGCAAGCTACATGTTGCTTCTCTGGTACATGCTTTCTATCCTAGATAGACATGCCAAGTGATGCTGGTGCTATGCTTATTCTTAAGATATCCCCATCTTTACTACTGGACCAAACTGTTTCTAATGAATTACCCAGTCTTGGGTATTTCTTTATAGCAAGAGAAAACAGGATAGCACAATCTCTACTCTTGGCATGAGTCTGAACAAGTCCTCTCATTCACCCAACATCTCTGCAAAATTAAGGTGGTACTCGAAGCCCAGCCCACCACAGGTCACAAGATGTCAGGAGATGCAAATGTGGGAGGCACCTTTACAACTGCAAAAGAAAGAAGCCAGGAGGTGAGTGAGTGAGTGCTGCCCTGCTTCTGTATGATATGTCAGCAAAACAGACCATGGCAGAGTAGATTGTCAATGAGACAGGACAGAGAACCGCCTAAGACAACCTTCTAAACATGACTATGAGGAAGTTTCGAGATTAGGTTGAGATGGGAAGACCCTTCCTAATTCATTCCAAATGAAAGGAAAAGAAACAGCTAGCTAGCTGCATTAGTTACCACAGGAATAGAGTCCATGGTGGCAGAGTGAAGAAGGCCTGAAGCTAGAGGCTCACATCTGGCACCACAAGCAAAAGACAAACTAGAAACAGTACAAGTCTTTACTCTCTCAAAACCCATACCCAAGGACACACTTTCCCTAGCAAGGTCACATTCCTAAACCTATCAGAACAGTGCCACCAACTGGGGACCAACTGAACAGTGCCACCAACAGGGGACCAAGTATCCAAGCACTCTAGACAAAGGGAAACATTTCGTTTAAACCGCAGGGGGTGAGCACCAGCACTGGCCTCCATTCTCCCTCCAGGGTGCACTGCTTCTTCAGGGCTGACACTTGGGATCAATGTCCCAACCCAGAAGTGACCTGGAGTGTCTTCCCAACCTTGGCTTTCTTTCAGGGGATGAGCTTCCTCCCTCAGGTGATTTTTTTTAATTTCTTAAAGCAGAGCTGGATTTATTAAGATATTTTAATATAGATTCAAGTATCAGGTTAATAGAGAGAGGTGCTGAGGCAGGGAGTGAGGGGAGTATGAAACATACCCAAGTATGGGTGTGGGTTTCTCAAGGGAGACTTACTCCTGAGGTGACCTTAAGGGACTAGGAAGGGTCTCTGACTCAAGTCACCCTGCAATTTCTGCTCAGATTCACAAAATGTCATTCTGTTGTTTCAAACCTGGCGAAGGTTACTTCCGAAGTAAGCTTTGATGTCATAGCTTCTATCGACAGTGGGAAGACTATGACTGCTGAGATCCCACAAAATGGAGTGAAGGAATGAACCACAACAAGGCAGCAATCTGAGGGACAGGTGGGAGTGGGAGGTGGCAGGTGGTGTGGAGGGCTTCGAGATGTGAGGCACACCCCAAGTCCCCAGGTATGTTTGGGGTGGGATCAGTTTACAAGGAGTTGGGGTGGGGTGGGGGGAGGTAATCTCCAAAACCTACAGGGTCACACATCATGGGGACAGGTTTGGATCCCGTGAGGGGGAATCACAGACGCTGCAGTGAACCCCCTCCTCACAGGGGAGGCTGCGGTGGCACCTTCCTTCCTTGATACATATGTAGTCTGAAGGACAGTGACAGAGGTGCTCTGCTCCCCTCCCCCACCCACCCCCTGCTGGCACCATGGAGGTCTGACACTCCGCTGATCTTTTAAAAGTGAAACAAACAAAGCTATGTGCCCAATTGGATGTTTATCCCCACCATCTGCATGGCAATACAAGTTCAGGTTGTAATGGCATCCACTCTCCATCAGTATTAGGGAGCCATTTAAACATCCAGAGCCATTTACTGATTATAAACACAGTGGGAAAAAAAAAAAAAAGAAAGCAGCAAGTGGCATGTGTCCCCACACCTGCTGCCTCCCCACGTCAGTCAATTTCATGCCTAGGAAGCTCTGGACTCCGTGGGGATGCTCTATGCACAATGTGGTTGGTTATGAGTTCTACTTTATTTTCCTTTTTCTCCCCTGTAGGGACTGGCGCAGAAACCAACTTGGCCCCAAAAAACCCAGTGGCTGCAAATAAATGGAAATAAACAGAAAATAGACAATGATCATAAATGCACACCAAAATGCTGATTTCCCAGTGTTAAAAGGTCCATTTGCTTTGCATTAGTAAATAAAAGCAGGCGCATTTTCACTGGGCTTCAACACAAGCAGAAGTCATTGTTCTAAAGGCTTCTGTCCTGTCCCCCTCCCCGTCCCAGGTCCCCTAGGAAGAGGTGAGTCTCCAGGCAAGTGGACAGGGATAACATCAAGTGGGTTGGGCAAGTGTGGACAGCAGAAGCTGAAGAACACACAGAAAGGGTGCAGTTCACAGGAAAGAAAAGGCCACGGCCAGAAAGATGTTCTGGGTTTCTGTACTCTCTCAGGCCCCAGACCTGATCCCTGAGTAGCCCCAGCCTCCAGGACCAGCCTCTGTTTGAAACTCTCACCTAGGCAGCTTTGAAGAGTTCTCTACATCTGGTCTCTTACCTGGGGGATTCCAGGAGGCCCACAGATATCCAAGGATCCTGAATTTTGTCCAGGCAAACTCTTCCAAAGAGAGGTTCTGATTTTGTTTTCTTCTGCTCTTTGTCCCTCCCTCCGCCCCTCCCTCCCTCTGTCCCTTCCTCCCTCTGTGCACATGTAGCTGGTGCATGTAGAAATCAGAAGACAACTGACAGGGTCATTCCGCCGTTAACAGTCCACTTCTTTTGATATGGGGGTATCCCACTGCACCAGGGACTCAGCAAGTGGACTACAGAGGCTGGCCACCAAGCCTCAGGGAGCCTCCCGTCTCTGGCTTCCCAGTGCTGGGTTACAGGCATGTGCTTCACACTCAGCTTTTCCTGGAGACTGAACTCCAGTCCTCGGGCTTCTGCCCCATAGGTCAGGCCTATGGGCAAGATGTTAGAAGGGAGTGGAGACTATCAGCCCTGGTCTGATCAGAAGCCACAGCTCTACTTGTCTCTCTCTCACTCCTGACTCTCTATTTGACCAGGAGACATCAGGAAGGGTTCTTTCCCCAGGCCAGCCCACTCCCTCCTCTCATGTTTCCCAGGCATGCCTTTCTGCCTCTCTTCCCCTCTGAACAACTGTTAAGATATAGAGGTTCCACTACTTGTGAAGCCTGACATAGCGCCCTTCACCTTCTATACATTTCTTGGTAGCTAGGACAACTGCTACCACACAACCTCAAGAGCCCGAGACTACAGAGGTTCTGTTAGGAGAACTGACATTGAAAATCTGCTCTTATCCAAGTTCACAGGCCTGAACAAAGTGGGATGCTGAATGAATTCAATTCCAGCCTGGGAACTTAGCAGACCCTGTGTCAAAATCACAAGAGGGCTGGGGGGATATCTCAGTGATAGAGCATGTATTAAGTGCACACAAAACCTTAGGTTCATCCTCTGGGGGTGGGGGCACAGTATTCCCTCACCTGGGGGCCATGTCTGGTTGGGTCTGAGCCCCCCACACAAATATCTAGGGGTGTGGTTAGTGGGACCAGTGAAACAAAGTGGAACTTGGTAGGTGCACGGGCAGGAAGTGAGGCTGGGCACTTGGAGCAGCAGGCACTAGACGGCTTTCTGGGAGATTTTTGAAAGTTTCCATGCTAAAGTTTGGCTTTTTTTTTTTTTTTTTTTTTTTTTTTGCCTATTCTTCAGGAACATCTGATAAACTCTCCCCAACTAGACATCCTTAACTGATAAGAATAAGCAGTTATCTGTTTCCGGAGGCATCTGTGTTTTTCACAGCACCAAAAAAAAAAAAAAAAAAAAAAAGCCTTAAGACAAAGAAGAAAATCCATCGGTAGGAGGCAAGAAGCTGGAGGAAGGGCAGCTCCGAGACCGAGGCTCATCTCCCATAGCTGCAGTCTCGGGTTTTATTGCGATAGATAGGACGTGATAAATACCAAGCCAACACAGCTGCACCGCATAAAGCCCATTTCCGATGCTATTTCATTAAAGATCTTTTCCATTTTGGTGTGCTGTGTTACCAGCCATTCAGTGATAGCTCCTATCAGACCAGGGGCTACATAGCCGTGCTCCCTCCCTCAGCCACTTCCCACACATAAAACTCCACTGGATGTTTAGCTCAGTCCCGGGAGGTCTTGTTATCTTTTCAGATGAGTCAAAAGTTAGCTTTCGGAAGGTCAGGTCGCTTAGTGATCTAGTTTGCTTTTCTGCTGTGATGATAAAACCCTCTGACCTAAAGCAATCTATGGGAAGAGTTCACTTCATCTTAGGCTTCTACCACTGTCTGTCATGGAGGGCAGAAGGGGCAGGAATTCAAGCAGAAATCACAGAGGAATGGTGGCTGCTAGCTCACTCTCTGCTCACTTTCTAATATAGCCCAGGCCCACCCACCTACAGATGGTGCTACCCACAGTGGCCTGAGCCCCTCACCATCAAGTCAGTCCCTCACAGACATGGCCACATGCCAATCTGACGGAGACGACTCTACAATTAAAGTTCTCTCTTCCCCGGTGATTCGAGGTGGTATCAAGTTGACACTAAAACCTAAGTGAGCCACTCTGTCACTACGTGGCAGGTTAAGGATGAAGGTGTTCTCTCACTTTGTAGTTATTATTTGACCATGACAGAAAGTCTTTGTAGAGATTCTCCATTGGATGATTTCGCTCTCATTTGGGATCTATGGGTCACTGATTAAAAAAATATGTTAAACCTCAAGTCTTGACACATGTTTGAAAATAGCAATTGGGATTTAAAAATCATAACTTACAAACTGATACCAGATTAGGAGCTATTCAGATCCCCAGAATCCACACAAAAGCTGGGTATGGTAGCACCAAGAAAGGAGGCCAGGCAAGGATACCAAGGGCTAGCCGGCCAACCAGTCTAGTCGAAACAGCAAGCTACAGGTTCAGCAACAGGCCCTGTCTCAAACAGAGGGGGAGTGTGATAGAGAAAGATAGTCAAAGTCAATCTCTGACTTCCACACATGCACACAGGTGAGTGCACCCCCCCACACACACACACACACACTGTAAGGTTAAAACAATGTCCTGATTTGGTAGCAGTGGCTACCAAATGAGATCCATCCTGCTAAAGAACTGTCTATAGATTACCATTATTCAAACACTGTAAGTGGGTGTGCCCCAGGGTTGGTTTAGAGCAAAGAAGAGAGGTAAGAGAAGAAAAGTAGACAGGGGAGTGGAGGCCACAGGTCCTATAGGTCGGATCCTCTAAGCAGATTAGGTGGCCATGTTAAGAGAAGAAAGGGTTTACTAGAGAGCAATGCCTGTCAAACAAATAAACAGGCCAGGACAGAGGAATCACCAGCCTGATATGGTGTGTCTGCCAGCCAGGCTAAAGTCCCCAAGCAAAGTCTGCGATCCATTAGAAGGTATATACAGTGGGAGGTAGTCTTATAGTACAGCCATGTTCAGACACTACCCAGGGACTTTGACTTTGGCTTGACAGGCTACAGCTGCCCTTGAAGGTAAGAAAGAACAAGGGGGGGGGGGTCAGATGAGGCTGCTCCTTGCAGCTGGCAGGGAGGGGGCGTGTGAGGTTCCCTTTGCACAAGGAGAGCTGAGCAGGACCTCTGCATCTGCACCGCAAGGAAAGATTCAGGCATGTATTAGAGATGGAACTATTGGAGTTTCAATCAGACATGATGCGATTCACAGCTGCATAAATATTTAATCCTTCTTCAATCTTTCATACAATAAATAGCTGAGTGTCCTGTGGCAGCTGCTGCTTAGGTGCTTGGAATATGAGGGAGCGAGCAGTCGCTGCTCTGGTGGTACAGATGCCTACCCAGGGGCCTAGGGGAAACACGCTTTCACCAACCTGTACACTGCGTGCTGTGTTAGACTCCGCTCCTCAGTATGAGGCATGGCCAATAGGCTAGGACCACCTAGGACGGCTATCACGGAGCACATGCGACACACACAGCACAAGCCCTGCCACACTGAACCATACACAAAGCTCCAGGTGCCTGGCAGGACACCAACAGAGTCCCTTGAAGACAAGGGAGAGAAGACAGCTCTAGCTCTTAAAAGGTCATGGGAGTAGCTTTCCCTCACAAGGAGATTTAATAAATCCAGGAGGAAAGTGAGTTAACCAAGGGTCTAGGCTGACATTCCCAGGCTGAGAAGAGCCCGAGGCAACGTGTTCTGGGGGAGTGAGCAGCAGCCAGTGGACCAGTTTGGTTGAACAGAAATAAGGCCAAAGGGGAAGGGTCGGAAGGGTGGAGGGAAAGGGAGCAAGTTTAGATGTGGTTGGGCCTCTTTTTAGAGGAAGTAGGACCTACAGTACATAATACTTATTATAGGAAGCAGATCCTATAATAACATAAGCAAAAACACAGGCAGTTCAAACCTGTTACAGAGAAGGGCACAGGCTTGATTCTGAGGAAGTTTATAAAAGTAGGTACAAGGTGACTATTATTTGTTTTGATTGGCAGAGTCATATCACTTTGTAGCCCAGGGCGATCCTGAACTCACAATCCTCCAGTCTCAGTCTCCTGATTGTGAGGATGGCAGAAATGCATAGCCATGACTGGCTTTACATGACTTCTTGACATAATAAATACAGAATGTAAGACATCCGAGCTCCCAGACTTTTGGCCTCACAGTGGGAAGGAATATAAATAATTGAGGAGGGAAGGCTGAGGGTGAACACGTTTTTGAGGAGGAAGATCTAAGAATTGCCTTACAGGACTATACATCCAAAAGATGTGTACTAGAGCGGTTCAGGAAGGCCTAATACATGTGTGAATGCAGAACCATGATCAGCTGCCCTCCACAGTAAAGTTATACAGAAACAGGCCGTATGCACTGTGCAAGTCATGTTTGTAATCCTGCTGCCTATACCAAAACCAATGGTAGGCTTACACATCCCTGCAGAAGTCACTGTGACACGAACTTGCTCTGAACATCTTTCTTAGGTTATAATCTGTAACTTCAGATGCAAGAAATAGTCAGTACACTTTAATATGTTTTTTAATTCTCAAATGTAATTGTAAATCCAAAGGAAACTCATTAAGAGCCCAAATAGAAAGACCCTGAAAATTAAAAAGAACAAAGAAAGGTCATCTAAAATCAAATTAGGTTTTGGAATTTCCGCTAGAAAATGTGTAAAATTCTCCAGTAACCTGCCTCATAACACATTTTCATTTAAACGTGGCACAGTTTAATACAATATGGCTTATCAAGACTGTCACCACTTACTTACAGATTCATGCTGTTTCAGACCCTGAAGCATTTATTAATAATCTCTGCACTTATCCACTTGATCCTCATTGCTTAGAGTGGTCTCCATTCTACATCTGATGAGACCAAGATTTGGAGATGTTATATCATGAGTTCAGAGGGAAGACTTGAACTCCAACTTAATGGCAAATGCCTAATTTTAAAAGGCACAGGTCAACAATGAAATATGAAGTTGACAGGTAGGTCTTATTTTCAAATAAATGACATGTTTTTTAAAAAACGTATTACTTTTTATTTTCTGTGTGTGTGTGTGTGTGTGTGTGTGTGTGCCAGACATCAGTTCTCTCTTTCCATCATGTGGGTTAACAGGTATGTCAGACTGGGTGGCAAGTGCCTTTTCCCACATGCCATCTTGTCTGTCCCTGAGTGTTGCTTTTAGAAAGGACTAAAGTACCAACCTTCACAGTCAATAGCCATGGCACACGATTCCCTTCCTGACTTCTGGGCAAGCAGTGACGATGAAGATGAAGAGAGAGTGCAAGAAGACTTCAGCATAGGTTATCTGCACGTCCAGATTTTATCTGGAGTCATGACTCAGTGGAACAATAGAAGGTACTGTCAATGATTTATTAAAATTTTATTTCATGTAATAAATTATACAATTTGTTCTTATTTTTAAAGAGTCTATACCAAAAATATTTCTGGAATTGTTTCTCCATTTTGGTAATATACAGGCCAGGAGGTGGATGTCCACATCATAGCCTCATAGCTTAAACCCCCACCCCAGTTACACGGTTAAACTTAGTCTTCCTTCACCTCTTCCCCAAAGGCTCCTGTTGGCATTATTTGATTTAAAACAAAACAAAACAATGGTATAAACACAATCTGACTTTGTCCAAGGCCTTAGCTTAAACTGCAGAATATTAGCTGGTTCATTACAAAGTAATATTCATTAGCTGTAAAATCATCATTTTATATCACACAGACCATGAAACCAAAATAAAAGTAAAATGTAAGGCATAAAGAAGGCATCAAATCAGACCTGCAGACTAAGGTTGGCCAAAGAGCAGAACCAACAGAAACAGACAAGGAAGCTCCTAGCACCCCGACACACACATAGGCATGCCCATGCATACGTACATGCACTTCTACTAGCATGGCCAATTGGTTACCAAATTATTCAGAGATTATAAAATATCTGAAATTAACCAACTTCTGTTCATATAAAACTGGGTTTCTTCCAACTCAATATATAATGTCGATCTCATCAATGTAAAACAAAACCATTTTCCAGCTTGGCAAAAATTAGTGCACCCTAGATTGGGAGGCAAAGTAAATCTAATTTTTATCTGCACCAAATGTGTATGTATTTCAAATTTTTCTCTGAGAACAATCTGAATGAGATTCATCATTGATTTTCATTACTGTTGTTCTCAATTGTTGATTGCCTACTTTAGTGAAAAGACTCAAAACTGAGCTTGTCAGGATGAGGTCACTTACTCAATATTATCACCTATTTAAAACATGAGAATCTGTCAAAGTTCTACTATGGAAGCCATAGCACAGACATATTCTCTATCTATGGCCTCAGTGACAGTTCTTCCTGTCTTGTGGGTAAAGAAATAGAATCAGTGAATAATTATGTACTGGGCCAAGATATTAGAAAAATATTTATTTAAATGATATTTAAATTTACCAATTGTACATCAAAGGCCTACTGGTGGAAGAGAACTGTATTACATAACTCATCTTGTATAACTGAGATCAACTCTTACCAGGAGCCAGCCAGTAGGAAGATTCATAGTTAACACTGGCTTACGAGACTCTGTGATATCTCCCCCTGACAGTGAGAACACATCGGCAGGGACCTAGGGCAAACTAAGATCAACTGAAAACACCTCTCCCTGCAATGTAAGATGCATTACTGACCAAACTTCTCTAGGCAGACTACTCCAGCCCAGTGACTTTAAAAACCAACCTCCAACAGTCTACTCTATGGCCTTACTATAAGAGGAGCTGGGCCACAAAGACAGTAGTAGTGTCTTAGGCAATGCCTGCCCTGTATCCTCCACAGCCACAGCCTGAGGGCAACACAGGCAAATCAGGAAGCATCCCAAGGAATGTCAATGCTTCACCAAGAGTTAGGAATAGTCCTTTTAACATGCAGACGTGAACAGGAGAGAGACTTAAGTAAGTTACACAGGGTTGGGGGAGAAAAAAACTGACCTTAGGGTCAAGAGTGGAGCCAGGAAGAACAGAGCTGGAATTTAAAAGTGCTTGAAAGGGAAAGGGTTAATAACCAAAACTGCAGTGGATTTTATGCACCAGCAATAAAATGTTGTACCATATCTATCATTCACATGTGGGTTCATGTAATTTATCTTCAATTAGAATTATTATCTATTCAGCAGCTGAAGCCAAGAACTGCTGATACTCGGCAGATGAGGATGCATCTCCAGTCTCTGGACTCTGGCCTTTCTTAAGGAAAATGATGATCACACAATATAGATCACTCGTTCTAGAAAATCATTTTGGCCTGATGTGTAGGAAGCTGCACTGCCAGCAATTCCATCGGCAGCATCATCTGACCCTCATAGGCCCCACAGAGACTGACTTCATTTTATTTATGGTGCAGTTCCCAATCCACACAGAAAAACAGCACAGAGCCTTTCAATCCAGGATTTACTCCATGTAACGAGTTACTACAGCTACCTAAGAGCCATTTTAGTGCCTGGTCCCCAAAGGTAGAATACATTTGGGAACCACCTAGATATCTGCAAGTAAGTTCTTTATCCAGCCTCGACTTGGAGGTGCATCAGTGGCTCACACGACCCAACTTACACTCTCAAAACAGCCTCAGGCTAAGCACGTGTGTACAAACCCTCTAAGGTTGTAGGCAAGGAAGACTCCCTTTTCATACCAATACAAGAGCAGAGTCCAAAGGTTAATACATTTGACCCACTGTGTTGGGAGAATATGGACAGAGTGTTTCACTTCAGAGAACTGGCTCCTCTTTGAAAAAGCAGGCCAATTTTACTAAAGAAATCCTCTTGTAGCATTTAATGCACCACGAGCAGATTTACAAAGGCATTTCCCCGAATTACTCCTCCATGGACCCTTCTCCCCATGACTACGTTTTGGGTAGAGTGACGCTCCACAGAGCAGGCCTAAGAAACACAGCTTTGGCATGGCTGTTCCCAGGAGGCTTCACTAAGCCCTCAGTCTAGTTGTTTTTTGTTTTGTTCTTTTGTTTGTTTTGTTCTGTATAACTAACAAAAATCACTGTTAGAGATATGGGGCCTTGAATTTCAGTCATTCATATATATGCAGCCACAAAGGTTATTTAAAGCCCAGACAGTATGTGGAATAAAGTTTGCAGTTGCCCAAATGGAAAAATGAGCAGGTTTGATAGAAAACAACTTGTAACAACTTGTTTGCAACTAGTGACTCTTATTGTCACTAACAGTCTCTACGAAGTAGCCTTATCTACGAAGTAGCCTTAGTAACATTCACAGAGCTAACTTTTTTAAAATTTACAGACACATATCACTGAGATATGGTCTAAAACAAGTAATCAGCTGATTTTATAGGTACATGAACAGCATGGCATACACTTGAACAAACCATGACACCCACCACATCGCTAGGCACTGCTCTCATGGGACCCTTGATTTCCATGCAGCCCACCACAAACAGCAGTGTCATCCATCAGGCAGCACATGTGGGAACTCCTCTTTCACTGGGGAGCTCATTTCCCTAAAACACATCACTACTGACGTCCTGGACTGGAGAATTCTTCTGAGGACCACGTGCTGGACAGTAGGTGAGGTGCTGAGCAGAACTGCTGGGTTCTACCACGTAACACCACTAGCACCCACTGTGAGTCTTTCTGAGTTGTTCATATATAACGAAGCCAGTCCAGTTGAGAACAACTGCTCTTAAGCCTATGACTTGGCTCTGTTTCCTTGGGAAACATCCCTTCAATAGGCACGGAGACTGCTACATAAACATCTGGTGTTTAGCAGCATTAGAAACAGATCTTTCTCAATTCTGAGTGACTAGAAACAAACAAACAATCTTTGAATGCTGAAGAATGAATGGCTAAGAAGAAGCTTTCTGTATTTGAGTGAGAATTACCTGTAGCTTTACATTTTATATTAGTTCGAATCATCTGAATTGTGTTCACTGCAACTGCATGTCATAACCTGCTAAGAATAATAAAGACTGAGGCAATCTAAGGATAAAAAACAATCACCCTCAGACCAGTCTCTTCCTTGACAGAATACTCTCTATAAAATTCTTGATTCAAAAACTTTACATATATTGTATGAACTGTCAAAAAGAGCCCTGTGTCATAAAGCAGGGCCCTGGCCCACGTCACCAAGCACATCATCCAGTTTCAAAGCCATTTCCTCAATACCCGCATCTTCAGCTTTGTTATCATCAGCTCCAGACACAGCACTTGCTCTAGTCTGTTCTTTCCTTATTATGTTTAAGCACTTGTCAAGTCTCTTTATGAACAGGTCCACATCCTGCATCTTCATCCCGATGGCCGCTGCCGCATTGAGGTAAGCACAGGGGTAATTATCTGTGTGGGACATGAAGCCTTGGAAAGTATGGCCACTCACAGTTTGCACGTTCCCCAGAGGCACAGCCCTGAAAGGGAAGAAGATTTATCAACTTGACGTGTCTGGTGATGTTAATAGATACCACCCAACCAGAAACAAGGCAACTGTCTCGCTAAGCTATACAGTCACCAGTTAGGAAGCTGAGAAACAGACATAAATTGTGGCCAGTGCAAACAAACTGTCAGCTTTAAATGAACCTGTAAAATACAACTGCGAAATCCTGCCAGGTGATGACCCTCTACTCAGCTTCTATAGCAGAGAGCAAGAGCTCCTCTTCACATCTTCAAAGAAGAAATTTACATTTGTGCCAAACCTACAATCTGACTTCAACTATATAAGCCAAAACAACAACATCAAATGAAATTTCAATCATGCAACCAGCAACTGGCAATGAAAGGGCTCACAGCAGGATCTAGGAACTAGGTAACTGCTTCAGTGGGAGGTGGCCAGCAGACAGCAACAGCCACCAACAACTTAGGCATTATTTAAAGCTGACTTCCACGGATTCCTTAAACATAAGCAAATTTCTAATCTTTCACTTTTAAAGAAACGAATTAAAGGCTGGGTGTGGAGGCACAAACCTTTAATCGTAGCACTAAGAAGGAAGAGCTTTGGGAGTTCGAGGTCAACCTAGACTACAAAACAAGTTCCAGGATAGTCAGGGCTACTACACAGAGAAACCCTGTCTGGGGGAACGGTGGGGAGAAGGGAAGGTGGGTTCAACAACAAAGAAACAAACCCAAAGCATCAGAACTATGTGGCATACAGCCAGTTTTTCAAGTTAAAAGTGAATTGACCTAAGTTTTAGTTTTTTTTCTTTGAATGAGCTGTCATTAGCCAGGTGTGGTCGGCACTAGAAGGAAGTGAGGAAGATCCCAAGACCAGCCAGGCTACATAGCAAGTCACTGGCTAAAAAAGAAAACAAAACCAAACAATGGGGCCAGATGCATGGCACAGTGGTTAAGAGCTCATACTGTTATTTCAGAGTACCCAGAGAATTCAAATTCCATTACCAGCTCCCCATCAGCTAGCTCACAACCTGCCAGATCCAGGAAGATCTAATCAAAGCACAAATAAAATCCAAGTCCCTTGATACAGGCATTCTATCCTCTGCAAGTGTGGTGGATGAATAAGAATGGTCCCCATAGGCTCATACATCTGAATGCTTAGGCATCAGGTGGCACTACTTAGAAGGATTAGGAGGTGTGGCCTTGGTAGAATAGGAAGTGTGTCACTGGGGGCGGGCTTTTGAGGTTTCAGAAGCACAAGCTAGGGCTAGTGGCTCTCACTCCCTTTCTGGAGGGAGATCCAGATCCAGCGGGAGTAGAACACTCCGCTACTTTCTCCAGTATCAAGTCCATCTGCCTGTTGTCATGTTCTCCTCTACTTGCTCTATTCTCCACTATGATGAAAATGGACAAAACATCGGAAACTGTAAGCAAGCCCAAATGCTCTCCTTTGTAAGCGTTCATGATGCCTCTTAGCAATACAACACTGATGAAGACAGCATATGTCTTTCTTTTCTTTTTTTTTTTTTAAATTAAGGACATAATTTTATTTTCATAAAAAAGAATAAAAATTCTCTGCAAAACAGTTATTCTCAAGCTGTGAGTCTCAATCCCTTTAAGGGTTGAATGACTCTTTCACAAGAGTCACCTAAGAACTTGAGAAAACACAGATATCTACATTGTGATCATAACAGTAGCAAAATTATAGTTATAAAGGAGTAGTGAATTTTTTGTCAATTTTTATTAGATATTTTATTCATTTACATTTCAAATGCTATCCCAAAGTCCCCTATACCCTCCCCACACCCTACTCCCCTACACATCCACTTCCACTTCTTGGCCCTGGTATTCCCCTGTACTGGGGCATATAAAGCTTGCAATACCAATGGGCCTGTCTTCCCAATGATGGCCAACTAGGCCATCTTCTGCTACATGTCTTTCATATATGATGAAAAACATTTAGAGCAAGATACCACATTTTTCTCTAAAATACTTGATTCTAGTGCCATGCAAATGTGAGTGGAAAGCATGATTCTCAGTAATAGTTGCCACGAATGGCATAACCCTCTTAGTTTAGTGTTCTGGTTACTTGTTTGTTTGTTTGGTCAATACAACCTAAAGTCAACAGGAAGATGGAACCTCAGAATGGACTGCCCTCTGGGCTTAGCTTTGGGATATTATTGTGATTGCTAACTGATACAAGTGGGCCCAGCCCACTGTGGGCAGAACTACTATCTCTAGGCAGGTGGTCCTGGACACTTTAAAAAAAGCTAGCTAAACATAAGTGAATGAACTGGCCAGTAAGTATTTTCATCAATGATTTCTACTTCAGTTCCTGCTTAAGTTGGTACCCTGACTTCCCTTAAGGATGGACTATGACCTGGAATATAAGTTAAAGAAATGTTCTTCCCTTCCCAATTTGATTTTTGTCAGAGCATTTTAATTACAGCAACATAAATCTAAATCGAACAATTAGAAAACAGTATTTCATTAGCAACATTTCCATTTGAAATTGGTAGGAAAGATGCCATATTTCTACCATCATAATATGACAGTACTGAAGATCACCTAAGAAAGAATTAAATAAAAATCTACATAGAACCTGGGTCTATGTGGGAAGCTGAGACAGAAGACTTGCAAGTGCTAGGCCTAAGTGGGCCATATAGTAAGTTCAAGTCCAGTCTGGAACTTTAGTGACACCCTATCTGAAAATTGAGACTTGGGCCTGTATCTGTGGTCATGTGCTTACCACTCTGCCTCGGGCCCTAGGTTTAATCCTAGAAGCACTGCAGCAGCAGCAGCAGCAGCAGCAGCAGCAGCAGCAGCAATCTATCCAGAGAGGCACTGAAACAAGACTCCTGTCTTCCTATACTTCGACCACAGAATCCAGAGGTGGGATATTAACAGCCTCACGGGGTTGTTGGCTTTTTGTTCTTTGACCACAGTGAATTCTCAGGCATAGGTCAGTATATAGCAAAGGACTACTGATGAGAAATCTTGATTAAACTTTTTTTTTTTTTAAAGAAAAGCCAACACTAGCACTTTTATTGTAATAAAACTTGAAACTCATTATGTGGGGTGGGGTGGCGTAAAGGAGTCAGATGAAAAGAATAATTTAATCTCACCAAATCACTATACAGGACAGCGAAGGGCAAGAAAGGCTGGTGAAGGAAAAGCCAAAAGGCTGGAATCATCAGAAAGCCAAGCACTCACACCCAGGAGGTACTGAAGCCAAAACCGACAGCCTCGCTGTCTTACAACAGCTGACCAACTGGGCTGTCACCTAAGCAGAGCCTTCCACTGGAACTTGTGAGTTCTTAAAGTTTAGGAAGTGGAGCTTGGCAGGTATAGGCTTTTACAAGTCCTGAAAATTCATTAGAAAAACCACAGGATGAAAACAAATAAGGTTCAAGAGCTCCAGATGTCCCTCCTGGAGGAGGGACGGGCACATGGTGTCCTCCAGGTGACAGAGAAAAAAGATAGACTCATCTCTTAAATGGACTTACCTGGCTCCAGACACCTGTCTGGTAAAAAGCATTGAGCCAAGCTGAGTGACAGCGTTGTCATGGTGTTCATCTATCGTCGTAAGTGTCATAGCTAGGAGAGAAAAGACAGTCAGCAGGCTTCTGGATTACAAAACCACTCAAAAACAAATGACCATAAGGAAACTGCTTCCATGCACTGCCCATGGTACAACGTAGCACTTTAAATTATAGCAGGTATTGTTTCCATATCAGATAAATTTAGAGAAAACATGTTCACAAATCATGGACAAACATCCCGTATCTCCTTTTTAGAAAGTTAATTTTCCAGCTAAATACATGGAACAATGAAGTGATCAATGGAGCTGCTAACTGAATTCAACCAACTTGGAAGAACTTAAGCAACAAGAATGTGGAGTTGCCGGGTGTGGTGGTGCACACCTTTAATCCCAGCACTCCGGGGGCAGAGGCAGGTGGATTTCTGAGTTTGAGGCCAGCCTGGTCTACAAAGTGAGTTTCAGGACAGTCAGGGCTATACAGAGAAACCCTGTCTCGAAAAAAAAAAAAAAAAAAAAAAAAAAAAAAAAGAATGTGGAGTCTTCTATCTCAGTCCATGTAAGACCAAGATCATCAGCTTTTGCACACACAGGTGTAAAAGTGTCACTCTGACACCGAGTGATGAGCCACCCTTGCACCACCACTGCCATACCCACACTGAAGACTCACTTGTCATGCTGAACCAGTGACAAGCATCTCCACCAACCCTAAGCAGTTTTGCGCGATGGATATTATCTCCATATCAGAGGTAGAGAAAAGGGACTGGAAACTAAAATATGGTAAAACTGACGCTCCAACCACCCAGCATGACCTGCTATGTGGGCAAAGGATTAAGGGCTCTGTGTTAGGTATTGGGGCCCACATTTCTCCATTGATGTTCATTCTAAAAACGGCTTTAGTTATAAATGATTCACTTTTCTCAACTGGATGAGAAATACAAGACATATTCTACTTCATATATTCATACACTAATTATGAAACTTTTAAGTTACTTAAGTATGTAAAAGTCAAGTATTCACTTTTTTTTTTTTTGTTTTTTCAAGACAGCGTTTCTCTGTGTATGCCTGGCTGTCTTGGAACTCCCTCTGTAGACCAGGCTGGTCTGTTCAAGGCTGCCTCTAGAATGAAAGGCATGTGCTACCACAACCTGGCTCAATTATTCACTTTCTAAAAATGCTTTCTATTTATGTATTTGTTTATAGACATGTGCATGTGTATTTAGGCGCCTCAGAAGCCAGAAGAGGCTGTTAGATTCCCTAGAGTTGGAGTTAAGGGCAGTTGTGAAATAGCCTTGCCAGAGCTAGGAACTGAACGTACACCCTCTGCAAGATTAAGGAGCAAGCATTCTTAATCACCAGGTATCTCTCTGGCCCACTATATTCATTTCAGTACCTCCTGAACTGCATGGCAGAAATACTAGTCCTTATATCAGCAGATCAATTCACAATACAGTTCTTCCTAACATGCAGAAGCTGAGAAAAACAAGAAAAGGCACTAAAAATGCTATGTTGGTGGTTTGTTAACTGAGCAAATTGTCATGGTAAGAAGCAGGCCCTAAATTACTATATATATATATATGTGTGTGTGTGTGTGTGTGTGTGCGCGCACACACACACACACACACACACACTCTGATCTGATTCCCTCAGTTGATAGGTTTTACTTTAGAGAAACATTAAAGCATTTTAAAGGCTAAATAAGCCAAATTACCAGTTAATGCTAGGATGGATTTAAAATTATCAGCATAACCAAAACAAGTTACTATTTCTATAAATGATAACATCCTTGCTAAAAATATCTCAAATGTTTTTCTAATAAAAGAAGAAAATTACCTAAGGATATAGGGTTGTGAGGTGTCTGCAGTAGTCTTTCATTGTGGGCCGCTGCCAACTTCTTTAGTTGGGTGGACAAATAGACAAACATTTCCTGAAATAATAAAATATCACATTTAAAAGTTAAATAAATCCAACTCAAACCATAATACGAAATCCTACTAGTATGAAGTATATGCTTTTTACCATCTCATCCACGACTCTCCTTTAGCACAATATAGTGAGATTCAGAGCCACTGCGAACAGAACCTTGGAACTTAGGAGAAAGGCAGAGCCCCAGCCTACTTCTGGTCTTGGGCTATAATATTTCTCATTTCTGCAGAACTTTTAGAGTTAACACTTCAGAATTATTTTGGTTGGAAGGGCAGCATATTGTTAAGTTGCCCAGGCTAGAGATGAAGTTTGATCCTCCAGTCTCAGCTTCCCAAATAGCTGGGATTATAAGTAGGTACTGACACACATGAGCAAGCTCTGTACCTAAATAGCCATCCATTTCTACAGCACAACAGATGACTTCTCCTCCACCTCTTCAGCATCTACACTGTTCTACACAGGGGCCAGAGTGGTTCTTCTACACTGTTATCAGTTCCTGTGTCCTTCTCAGGTGACTTCCTTTTGTAACTACTAAACACGTCTTCAAAGCTAAGATGTATCCATTTAGCATTCAAGTTACACAGTCAGTGGTAGTTTAAAAAGTGCACTGCCGTGTATATATATGTGTGGGTGTGTGTGTGTGCACCCCAGGTCAAATGAGGGCCTTGTGTGTACCAGGGAAGTGCTCTATCTCTCAGCTATCTCCCAGCCCCGAATCTAATCTGTTTAAGGTGCAACAACTAACATTCAAAGACTACAATATCTAAAACTAAAACTTGTACTACTTTGCCAATAGTAGCTATTAAACTGAAGTTATTTTCTTCTGTGTCTGCTTTTAAAATGTAGGCTGAAACCTACCAAGTCTACCTGCAGTAGGATAAGTCTACTTTCACTGACCCCCATCAATGGCCAAACGTAAGTCCTAAAGAGACAGCAGGGCTAATAGAGAAAATGACACTTTTCAAGTTCAAAGGCCACAAAAGCTGCTTCTGCTTCCTCCCCAGGTAGCTCTCTCTCAGCAGCTTTTGAGGTCGGAAGTCCACGGATGAACAACTACACCTGGTAACAGATCAGGGCTGAGAGAGGAGGGAGAATGCCGCCCAGTTTTATGCAGTAACAGGTTCCTTAGAGCTGCAAGGGCCTCACCCGTGCTAACAACTCTATTTTATATTCTCACCTAAAATTTTATGCTCAATTCTTAAATTGGGAATATTTATTAGAACAATTCTTTGCATGTCAAAATCATGAAATATTAGATCACTAAAGTAGTTCTTTCTATAACCAAAAAGTAAAAAAAAAAAAGTCACAACTGATATCCCTTAGATGAGGTAAGACTTCTTCTTGTCATTCATTCATCACAATTATTAGCTATAGGAATAGTTATATATGGGTATTTTGCCTGCATATATGTGTATACATGTATCTGTGTCTGTGTGTGTAGAGGCCTGAAGAAGGTGTTGGTTTCCCTGAAACTGAAGGTATAGATGAGCGTGAGCCACCGTGGGAGTGCTGGGAACTAAGCCTGTCCCTGGAAGGGCATCCCTCCAAGCCTATGTCCAAGCCCTCCTGCTCTGTAGGTGCTTTCCACAGTCTATATCTTCAGAGCTATGCAGAGCAGTAGCTCATCTAGTAACTAACATTTTTAATGAATGACTTTTTCCAAGCACATTTATTAGCATTCAATACTTACCTGTATCTCAAATACATCCCTATGTGCAAGCTATGTTTGATAATAACAGCCACAACTGTTACATACAACCAAAAACATTCTGCCTTGTATTGAAGAATTCATATTCTACTTAAGTTTCTACTTACATCTTTTACATCTTTTTCCTGTATAATTTATAAATTCATTAAACCGTAAATAAACACAATTTGAATAATTTTTTGAGAAATATTTAAGCCAACTATGATCATTTTCAGAAATGGAGTGGAAAAATTATATGAAAAGCTATCTTTCCTTGTACATTTTATATATTTTCCTAGATCATCCCCAAAGCACTACTAACACTCCTTCAAAAAGGAGAACATGTAAGAATCATATGCAAGTAAAATACCAAGAATTTTATGGCAGTTAGAACAACTCAAAATCTCTTACTACTGTATCAGTTCCTAAAAGTAGAATTCATGGATTTCTTGTGTATATTTTCGTCTCCTGCAAAGTATACAGATTGCTAATTTTAAATGCTCTGAACTTTTTTTTTAAAGCCCCTTATTTCCACATAGATATGAGATGCTAATGTTTCATTATTTGTACTATTTACTAAAATTCTAACTTTCATCTGTAGGTTTAACACTTCCAAACTCTTGTTAGGAAGATATAAAAATAAACCTGGTAGCCAAAAAATGTCCTTTATGGATCCCTTTGTCCCCCTAGCAACAAGGCTTGCTCACTGTTCACTTATTATTAAGCGTATATTAAAGAAACAAAGTTCTTTAGTTTATGTACTTCAGTGCTAAAAGCCAACTTAAAATAATCTTCTATCTAGTGTGCTATCACACCTGTGTATTGGAACCTAATGAGGGCTTAATTGATACCTGAGCTAGGTTTTTTTCTGAAAAAGAGGAATATTTCCTCAGTAGCATCCCTAGAGAGTGCCTGCAAATGTGATCATGCATATATGGTTATTAGAAAACTGAATTTGCACATGTTCAATCCTAATCCATTAATAAATTACTTTTATCAATCACTGGCTGATGACAGCAAAATTGAGAGGTTCAGACTGCTGAGACCTGGTCTCACCCTTCTGAATGCTGGGATCACAGGCACCTATCTCCACCCCTAGTCAGAATTCAGTGTTAACAGTCACTAATATCAGTACAGAAAGCTTTATATTATAAAGTAACTAAATCTCATCCGTCATTAGTAGTAAAATAATACAATTTTTAAAAATTATTTTCAAATAAAGTTCACACTCAACAGCAAATATTTTCAGTATCTTTACTGAGTGTAGAGGTTGTAATAGGTAAACTAATAGCTCAAAGTGCAATAGATTGAACTGTACAATAGTCCATGTATTAGAGTACTAGATGTCCTATTAATATCACCACACTTTAAAAATATCTTTCAGGATACTATATGGCTATCTTACGCTAACACTGAGCTAAGCAATTTTTACCTGATGCATGAAGGTGCTACAGAACTTGTACTATTTTCTGCTACAGTTAAATCTATAACTGACATTTATTATAAAATACCTCTGTAACGGAAGAAATTTATAAGCAGCCCAAGCAAATGTGTATAGAAAGATCTTACTTCAAGAAATGAAATAATATTGATTTTCTATGCCCTTTGTGCTGTATTTAACTTCATTTTAGAAGACTTTCACTATAGATAAACTGAACTGTATACCTGAATGCTAATGTCAGCTATATTTCTAGAACAAAAACACAAAACCGTACACCATAGTTCATGATGTTAATGAAAAAGGAGCTGAATTATATTAAGCATTATATTTCGTATGTCCTCTGGATTGCAGAATGATCTGCAGTCATGAAACCCAACAGCCATACTATCTCTCATCACAGTCCAGATGAGCTTACTACCCTTCCAAGAGGTCTTGGGCTATGTGAAACATGCTGCTCCATGTGATGGGATGAGCAGAAATGGTGATCCTCACTGAGAAGTGGTGTCTCAAAACATATGTAAGGAACCAAAGCACAGACAGACAGGCAATGGCATGCATACATACTCACACACCAAGATGCCTACAGCTACGAACTATGTGGTCCCACTGTGGCTGGCACCAAGGATCTACACACACTCAGTAAGGCTCAAGTGGAAAAACACTGCCTTCAAGATACTGAAGCCCCACGTCCAAGCCCCAAATCAGACATCTGCAAAATTCAAGAATTCCACTTTTAGGTTACAAATGAACCACTGCTTCTGGAACTTAGCTCTGCTACAAGACACTGGAGTTACGAATCTGGCGCTCTCCTAGAACACGGTTTGTCCTCTGAGCTTCAGCTCACAACAGCCACTCTACTACACTCCTCTTCTGTACTTGTCCAACTCGGCAGATACTTGCAACAATAAATGATCATCTGCCACCCTGCTCAGCAAAGCATTCTTCTCTAAGGAGAGCTGAGCAGGATAATGGGCTTCTCTGGAAGCAAAGCAGAAGTGAGGACAAACTTCTAAGGCTGATCTTTCTTTTTGCATAAAGAAACTCAAAGAAACAGCTCTGTATTTTAACCTCTTTTCTTAAAGGCGTCTTCCGTTTAACTCCTGGTCATTCCTCCCCACTATGAAGCCGATGCACTGATCAGGAAGGGGCTAAGGGCAAAGAGGCTCAATTCACACACAAAGTTCCACTCCCTGATCCTTGCACCCTTCAAAAAGGAAAGCTTGAGAAAGGGAATGGCTTCAAGCTGAGTTCTTGTCTGCTTCTACTGTGACAAAGGTAAAGCCTTTTCTGAAGAGATATAGCTGGAAGAAATAACCTCTAAAAATACCATTGTGGGGAATAAGGGCACAGAATAAAAAGAAATCCTAAGTTTCCCTTTAACACTCCTTTTTTTAGTACACATAACAGCAATAACAAAAAAAGGCTCTCTCTCAGTGATGGTTTATAAATAGCTCTGGCTGGCACAAAATAGCTTTGCCTCAGCTTCTCCACAGCTGAACCAATAAACTACCATGATGAAATGTTCACAGCAGAGAGAAGTCCATTTAGACAAAGCCCACTACATTTCTGCATCAAATCCAATAAGAAAACAATGTCTATGCTACATATACGCAATTGTGGTTATGGAGGAGATCCACATTTTCCTCAGGAAGGCCTACTGGGTAAAAACATTAAAGGACAATTTTATTTTCATGCAATGTCAGAGTTCTCAGAACAGCATTTTACTATTCTGAAAATTACTCCATTAGACAACTTTTGTTCTATGTAAATTCTATACAAAGAATTTTAAATAAAATCAATTAGTGCATATGGGAGCTTCTGGGGTTTTAAATGCCTCCACTAGATAGCACAGGAGGATCCCAGGACCAATCATCATCTTTATGGCTCAAATGCCTAGCATGACAGGGTTGATCACTCCACTCCCCCAGAGCTGTGTGAATAACTGCAAATAAGAGAAGACAGTGCTAAGACAGAATACAGAGGGACCTGGGCAGTACCCCGACTCGGTCTTCACCAGCATTCTGAGACTTGCAATGACCAGCCAGTCCTCGGGCTTGTACATCTTCCCAGATCACAATTTCATATATACAGTGGAGACGAATCCTACCATGTGATGAAAACGACACTGAAGAATGGATATAAGGAACCTAGCAGAGGACATGGCTTAGTAGAGCATGCAGACCTGACCACCTGAGCCCAATCCTGGAACTCACAGTGCAAGGTGAGAACCAACTCCTGAGAGTTGTCCTCTATCACCCAGGAGCATGAACCCATCACCTGAGGACCCTGGTTATCTAGAACAGTGATGCTTTCATGGCAGTATAATACCTACGTGTAAAAGCTTGTTGTCTGGTTTAGCCAAGTACAATTTATACATATAAAACTTCAAGTATATGCTTTCCAAATGTTCATGTTCTCTGAACTTTGAAAAACATACAGAGCCACAAAACCACTTCCACAAAGGACATAGTTGTAAGGCATCTCACCAGCTCCAAAACATGCCTCCCTGATCCTAGCCTCCAGCGCTCATCTGTGTTTCCTGTCCCTGTCTTTTAGCTTTTCCAAGGAGGCATATAGATGAGACCACATGAGTCTTCCGAGTCAGCTGCACATCATTTATTATAATGCACTGGAGTCGCCATTTGTTGTCTACCTGGAGTCTGATCCTTTCCATTGCTAAGGGAAGATGTACCAGTGTGTCCCTCTGTTCCTCAGACGAAGACTTACTTCCATGTTTGGGCAATTATAAACTGAGTTATTGTAAGCCCCCAACTATAGGTTTTCATACAAACTCAAGCTTTCATTCTCTTGAGTAAACAGTTAGAAGCATAAGAACTGCTCTGGGTGATCATATCTAACTTCTAGGACGGTGCCACTGTAGCTTCCAAAACTGTGTTTAACATATTTAACATTCCTATCAACAACGTCAGCTTGTTTCAGCTCTGTGACAGGATTCAGTATTGTCAGGTTTTTGTTGTTGTTTTAGTTGTGATTTTGATTTTACCTTGCATTTATGTGTGTGTGTGTGTGTGTGTGTGTGTGTGTAATATAAGGTTGCTCACTGTGTTTTTAATTTCCATATCTCTAATGAATGACCATGTAAATCTTAAGAAATATCCCCACAATTTAAACAGTAAATAACTACTTGCCCATGGATTAAATTATTAGGAAAAGGAAGACTGGAGTAAAATGCCACAAAAACTTTAAACATCAATTCCGTGTGAGGAATAACACTGTTGGAGGGTCTATGTGATAACAGCTATGCCCATATGCTTTAAAACATGTCAAGTACATCTGAAGGATTCCACTGCTAGTTGACACCGTAAGGCTGCTTAGATACAAACACCATGCCAGTGGTCTCCAGCACTGCTGGACAGATGAATAATCCCTTTCATCTGACCTAACCCATCAACAATTACAGAACTGTCTCAAATGAAGCTTTTCTATGTTAGTTTGTTTTTAAAGACATTGGGTCTCACTATGTTGCTCAAGTGATCCTCCTGCCTAGGCCTCCTGAGTAGCTGGGACTACTTCAGGCCAACACCACCAAGTTTATCACTTTTTTCCCCCTCACAGCCAATATAAGTAATGAGTCCAGTGTTTCAGCAACGCTGAAGGAGAGATTTATTATTTTAATGTAATAAGGTGGCTAACCCCTACTGGTTCTTCCTTCTGGAACTAGAACATCACACCAAAACAAGCCTTCAGGTTTCCAAAATCAGCTCTGCTTTGTTTTTTTTGAACAGGGTCTTGCTGTGTTGCCATGGCTGGCCTTGCAACTCACTCAAAAGAAAACCTTTCATTTGTTTTTCAAGATCCTCTATGCCAGAAGTGGTGGTAGATGCTTGTAGTCCCAGCACTTAGGAAGCAGAGGCAGGAGGACTACCCTGAGTTTGAGGCCTGCCTTGTTTACATAAGCAATCTCCAGGCCAGCCAGCCACAGCAACACAGCAAGACCCTATTCAAAAAAACCAAAGCAGAGCTGGTGCGACTGCTAAGCAGGTCAAAGGTCCTTCCTCTTAAGTCATGACCTGCACTCAGTCCCTGCTCCCACAGATTGTCCTCTGACATCCACTCACACATGCCATGGCACATGCACATGCGCACTCAAATACATGTAAAAGAAAAGTGCTTAATATGGCTTATGTTAAAACATAAAAAGGGGAGCTCCTTTACCTTTAGGTGACAAGTGACCGAATAATTCCCAATACAGAGGTTTCTAAACAAATACTGTCAGTAAAGTAATGCATGCGAACTATCCCTCAGCACCCGGACAGACAGAGGACAACCAGGACGGCGGCTCCCATCTGAGTGATATGCAGGCTAGACGAACAGCACTGAGTACACAGGCAGACCTCACCTTTCTCTCCTTCAGCAGCTTCCTGTAGCCACTGCAGCCCAGTGACAGCAAGGTGATGAGGACGTCTAAGGACGGCGAGGCTGAGGCTCTTCCTGCAAACAGACGGACAGGGTGTGTGAAGGAGGGCTGACGGGAGGACCTGGAGAGTAAGACTCATCACAGAAGGCTATGTGCATGTGCAGTTTTGTCCATTAGTTACTTTTCCCAAAACCAAGGTATCTACTGACCTGGATACATCTTGCTGATGTCCTGAATGAAGGGATCATTAAAACCAGCAATTATAGCACCACCTACTGGAACCATAAAATTTTTGTCCAAGCTCTGAACGAAAGCGTCAATTCTACCAACCCGAGCCCCCTAGAATCAAATAACATGTGGGTCGTGTGTTAGTCACTAGGAGGACAGACAACTGCTATTAACAAGTAAAGGTCACAAGCACAACAACAAAACCATATTCTACAAAATGACACATATAAATTTCATTTCATTTCCACATTTGCAAAGGCTGCTACTAATTTTTCCTTAATTTTGAAGTAAAAATGAGTACCCCTAAAACAGTGCATAGATGTTTTTTCAAAAGCAGGTGAAGGACTGTAATTGGCTTTGCAGCAGGGCAAGTCCAGGGTTTACAGGACTAAACCACAGCTCTGAGAGGTGCTCATTATAAGCAGAACACCAGCACTCTGCAGTGACAACTGTTCTCACAGATTAATCACCAACTCATAACCTCTGGGAAGCAGGTGGGGTTTCATTACCAGTAGGAGTAGGAATTCCTGTGTAACAGCTTTTTACCTTAAAACTGAGAAAGAGACAAAGCAGTTCCCCATGCCCTGCACCTGTGTCCTTTATTTGACAATAAGGTCTGCAGTGATTAAGTAGTTTAAATACTAGCATCACAGTCTAATAAACTACAGCTGCCCGAAGTGCCAAGCAGATAGAAATTAAGCGCCTCTCTCTGACCCCTGGCATAGTCTACGTTTTCTTTTTTAGGTGGTTGGTTTGTTTCTCTGTGCTGAAGACTGACCCAGGGCTAGGCAAGCCATCCACTCTAAGCCTAGACTTCAAGCAATGAGCTCTACTTCCATAATGACTCTGACCACAAAAGAGAAGCCACATTTTATGTTTATCATCGACAAATGGCCTTTTCATTTGTATATTCCTGGCAGCTCCAGGCGATGCTTCTCCATACCTTGTGGTCCGTAACTCTGTGACCTTACACAGTCTCGTTCCATGGCAAATGAACTTGAAGTGGAGTCTAATATCCCGGCACAGAGCGGAACATGCACCTACTAGAAATGTGGAACCAAGTTCTGCTTCCCATTCGACACAGCTGTGACCTTCTGTCTAATGTGGTGCAATTTTCTCCTCTTAAAAATGGAGATACTATCTAAATTTCAACTCACATAGTTTTTTCTTTATCTGCAGCCACAGATTTTCAATCTGTATTCGCAATCTACATTCCTATTAATATTATAACCACATTTGACCTTCGTTCTCACGCTTCCTGCCCACCTCTGAATCTCGGGGAGAATGGAAATCGTAGATAGCTGGTCTAATCTGACAGACCAGATGTGGGCAACAGGTAGAGACGGCAGTAGCTGGGGAGGGGCAGACCACTCAGAGACCATCACCTGACTGTTTCAGCCTTATTCTTGCCGTGACTCTTATTTCTCAACAAACTGTGAACAGGAAAAGCCTCCTGACCTCAGGATGAGGAAGCAGCACAAACACTAACAGAATAAATGATGGGAAAGCACCTCAGGTTGTCCCAGGTAAGAAGTGGCTGCCAACAACTGTCTAGGCTTCCTGAGAAGACCCTGCACCTAACCTGGGTGTGGGAAGGCCGAGAGGAGCAATCAGCACTCCAGACTGCTGCAGCACCCTATCACCATGACGACTGCACCGTCCACTCAAGAAAACAAGCAGGCCACACCAGAGCTCAGAAATGTTCAAGGGCCACACTCCCCACACTAACAAAATGTTGTCACTAAGGAAGAAAAAGAAAGAACAGGCAGAGCAGAGGCTGGTGGAGATCAGGACATGGCTGTGTATTTTGTGTGATGTTATCTGGTAGCTCATACACAAATGGGAACCCAGAAGATCTACTGAATGCAGTAATCATCAGGCATGAGCTGAAGCAGCAGTAACACTCTTTGCTCCATCTCTTAAGTCCAGTTGCTGCTTCCCACACTCTGCAAACAGTCAATCGCACACATATTTTTAAAGCTCTACTATGTGCCTCTCCATTAATCTGTCCTAACAACTCAAATTAGGCATTTCAGTAAGTACAATGAATGTCAAGTATACTTCTTGCGACTTCTTATACAGAATATCCTATCTGCACAGATCTAAGTAATTCTGGGGCATCTTTGGAAATGCTACATTTCAGACATGCTGGTTTTCTTCACTGACCACATGGTTTTTGTGTGTTGTGTTTAAGGGGTAAATCTGTGTCCTGGTGTCGACTGTGCCAGACGAGCTGTTCTGCAGCCATGAGGCCTCAGGCCAGTCACTGAACTTCTGAGCTTGTTTCCTCATATATGAACAGAACAATAAATAGTATACCTTATTAGATAACGTTAAAGACGTGTTCAGAGCCTAACTGATGCCTAATACACATGGTGGGTCCCTGCATCATCACAGCTATGAGTGAAAGTTAACTTTATAATGTCATGGCATAGCAGTCAGTGCTCAACAAGACCCATATATTTATGTGGTTTAAACCAACAATGCCATGACCTCTCCTCATATAGGCCAAACTGCAGAAATGTTTCTTTACTACTTAAAGACTAATCGATTTTAGAATCTGCATTTGAGAAACATCTCACACACACAGATGATGATGAAGTGAGGAAACAGGAAGAGAAGCCCCAAGGACACCATTCCCATCAGCTCCACAGTTCCATTTTCTAGTATTCAAAAGTATGTTGTGAGCCCCAGAACACTGAGCACTTTTCAATTAGGGAATAATAACGTCTGAGTAAATGACTCGTTTTGGGCTGTAGACTTGGCAATTAGAACAATCACTGTTCTAGCATGAAGACCAGAATTCTGATCCCAGCACCCTATGGCAGCTCCAAGGGATTTAATGCCTCTTCTTGCTCCTCAAGCCATCTGTCTCCCACTAGCTCTCTCACACACATTAAATAAATAAATCAAAATAAACCCTTAAAATGATGTATGTGAAAACAATACAGCCATGTAGAAAGTATAAACATATAGCTAGCTAACAATGCCTGGAGTATTTTGTAAAATGTACACAATGACTACACTATGTAAAAATAGTATGTCCACAGAAAGAAACTGTTCATTATAGACAACTAAAGGTGCCTATAAGATAGCTATGACCACCTACTCCTTCCTTTCATAAACCTTTAGAGATGCTAATGCATTTGAATTTTGAAAGCATTAAAGATATAAGGAGGAGAGGAAGTGAGATGCCCCGTGGCTAAAAGCATTTGCCACCCGCCCTGACAGCTTGAGTTCAATCTCCAGAACCCATACGGTAGAAGCAAAGTTGCCCTCTGACCTCCATGTACACGTTATGACACACATATGTGTACATGAACACATACACGTACATAGTAATTTTTTAGTATTAAAAATTAAAGGGATGCCCAGGAGGAAGGCGGGGCACAGAAGCGAGTCACTGGTGTAAGGCGTTTTCACAGACTCCATCACAGACCCCTGTGCTCCGTTCTTCTGCTCTAGATGACGCACACCTGATCCAATGTATGGATCTGTGAGGCAGCCTTAAAAAGTTAAGAAATGATGAAAAGACATCAAAGTTAAGAGTGGATAAGGAGGGATCAAAGGGCAGCAGCTACTAAAGGACTTTTAAGATCCTAGAAAATGTTTAAATTTTTTTTAAGATTTGAAAATGTATTTTTATGTATTCACATGGTTCCTTCTGACTCTCTGTGTTCTTTTTCCTCTATATAAAATATAATCATCAATATAGTTTTTGAAATACTGTAATTCAATACTTAGAAACATGAACATCCTGGGTTGAAACAATTCTCAGAAGGAGGGCACTGAAATATTTCTATGTTGATTCAGGACCAGCAAAACTATTTCCCAGGGGCTGAGGAATGGCTCATCCACTAAGAACACTTGCAGTGCAACTGTGAGGATCAGAGGGTCGATCCCAGAACACACATGCTTCACATATATGTAAAACACTAGCTCCAAGGAGGGCGAAGACAGAGGATCACTGGGGCTTGCTGGCTTCCAGCCTAGCTGAGAAAATTCAACCCACAGGTTCAGGAGAGACCCTGCCTGCCTCAGGGAATAAACAAAAGGGCAGTCAACACTCTCTTCTGACCCCCAACTGCACAAACTAGCATGCTCACACAGACACATAGGTGTGCACACACTTACATACAGAGATACATGCATACACATAAAATATATGCATAAACAAATAAGTCTTTAAAAGCTACTATCCAATTACCATCATACTACCTAGGAATAATAACTTTTACTAATAGAATACTGTATACAAGTTTCTAATGTTCCCTGAAGTATAGAGAACTAAATAATGTTTACTGTATTGGGTTATAGAAAAGTCATAATCCTACAGCATATAATATTAATATAATAATTCACCTGCTGAATGAGATGCATGCACTTTGAAGACTGTAATCCATAAGCGTTGTTGACTACATGTGGAATGTCATAATTAGCACAAATCACAGCCAGTTCTTCTAATCTATAAACATAAACATTTACAGAAAGACATACTCATACTGTGCTTTATAAATAATTATGGAAAGCTTTTATTAATAGCAAGTCTTAAGGTATACCAGGGAAAGGGAGAGGGGATGACAAACTGAATTCCCTCTGTAGCATCTTTACATGTAATTCACCAGCCTGGAAATACAGAGCAAACACTTTAGGAAACCTAGACTATCTTTTAATGCTACCAATAAATGAGAAAAATGCTTTTTATAAAAGCTTATGACTTGGGTGGCAGAGGCAGGAGGATCTCTGTGAGTCTGAGGTCAGATGGGTCTACATAGTGAGTTCCAAGCCAGGTCTCCACAGCAAGTACCAGGCCAGCCAGGGTACATAGTGAGACCCTGTCTAAAAGGAAAGGCAACAAAAAAGCTTATGATGGTAACTTTTACTAATTTCCAAACTTTTTACAAACAAGACAAAGAAGCCATGACTCACACAGCACTGTGCCTCTCTTCCTACTGTTCTGACTGCTCACCACATTAAAGCTAGTGCTGGAAAACAACGAGCATGTCTGGAAACCTTAAGAAAGCTTGCAGAAGGAAAATTACAGTACTCCTATTCCAAAAGTCACTGACCACTGGCACTGCCTAACGACCTGGTTACATCCTTTAAAAAAAACTGCTGGCTTAAAAATATACATCTCTTCACTGTTCACTTGACACTCCTCATATAAAGACGATTTGAGTCTAACATATGTTAAATATGGTGATGAATCACAACACAGTAGAGGTCTTTGTGACTGGAACCACCTATAAAAATGTCAGCACACTGCAAAACTATAACTAAATCCTATGTTGTAATTAAGATGATCTTTTTTAATGTTTTGTTTCACAGAATAGAACAATTTGGAAATAAATCATTTTAAATTTTCTTTCCAAAAGGAGGTATTTAAATACATTGCATCAGGAGGCAAGCAGATCTCTGTGAGTTCAAGGCCAGCCTGTTCTACACAGTAAGTCTCTGCCCAGTCAGGAGATACACAAGACCTTGTCTTGGGCCAGGCGTGGTGGCGCACGCCTTTAATCCCAGCACTTGGGAGGCAGAGGCAGGCGGATTTCTGAGTTCGAGGCCAGCCTGGTCTACAGAGTTAGTTCCAGGACAGCCAAGGCTACAGAGAAACCCTGTCTCAAAAAACAAAACAAAACAACAGACCTTGTCTCAAGTAAGCAATGAGTGGTATGATCTTTCTACTAAGATGATGTATCTTTTTTTCTAGATGTGAGCAAGAATGCTTTAAAACTATAAATAATATCATGTTCATGTATCAGAAACTTAATTTACTTAAGTATTATAAATTGTGGTGGTGGTTTAGGTAATAATGGTCTACATACACTCAAATATTTCAATGCTTAGACATCAGGGAGTGTTACTACTTAAAAGGAACAGGGTGTTTGGCCATGTTGGAGATGTGTCATAGAGGTAGGCTTTTAGGCTTCAAAAGCCCAAGCCAGGCCCAGTGTCTGTTCCTGATATCTGCAGATCTTGACTTAAAACTCTCAACTTAACTGTTCCAGCACCATGTCTAGTTATGTGATACGATGCTCCCTGCGCTGAAGATAACAGACTAAACCTCTGAAACCATAAGCCAGCCCCAATTAAATGCTTTCCTTTGTAAGAGTTGGCATGATCATGCTGTCTATTCACAGCAATAGATCACTAAGACATGATCACAGCAATAGATCACTAAGACAGGGCTGGAGAGATGGCTTACTCAGTCAGTGAAGCACTTGCCTCGCAAGTACGAGGACCTGAGTGTGATTCCTCAGAATCACAGAAAAAGCCAGCTGTGGCAGCGTGCGCCTGAGATCCCAGCAACAGGCGGCATCAACAGGACAAACCCTGGGGCTCAAGAGCCAGCCAGGCTGACTGAAACAGGGTGCTCCAGTGAGAGGCCCTGCCTCAAAACAACAAAGGCAAAGTGAGAGAAAAAGACATCCAAAATCAGTCATGCACATAAGCACACACACACACAAGCACACACACAAGCACACACATACCCACAAGCACGCACACAAGCACACACAATACACCTGACTCACAATCAATACCAAAATGTCTTCTGCTACAAACAAAATAGACTTTGAACACATACTTATATTCTCCAGAAGATAAAAGGCACTTTTTTTTCATATGTGTGTGCTCCAGAGAAAGAATTCTCTAATAACATCCTTGAAAATAAGGTATCATAATATTAAACTTATTTAAACAAACAAATAAGACTTGTAAGTAACTTTAAACGATCTAAATTAATCAGGTGCTTTAAGGACATAAAAATATACTAAATGAAAAGCAAAAAAAAAAAAATAGAAAACAGATTTTCCATGTGAACCCCACTGAATTCTAAGTCAGAATTTTAATAACCATCAGAAATTATATTCTTTTAACATTTTTACATAGATTTCCTATTAAATACTCTATAATAATTGGCCAATAAAAACAAGTTAAATGATAAACCACTAAAATCAGAAATTCAAATATACTAGCTTTACATCTCCATTCTCCTAGGCCTCACTAATCAAAAACATTCATTACATCATACAAATAAGAAGTAAGAAATGACAATTTGCTGACTGTTAAGCCCTCCTGACTTTTTGTAGCAGGTCTACATGTAAACCAATGCAGCATCACACACTGAGACTGAAGCCAAGCTCCCCAGAGAGAGATGACTCCTCTAATACAAACACTCACGAGCTGTCTGGGACAGCTTTGCTAGAACTTTACTTCTAGTCTATTCAAATGTTCTAGATATTAAAATTATGAAAGAATACTATTTCTTTCATATTTTGATAGAAATTTTAAGTGATTGGTCATTAATAAACTACTACAGCATATGCAACATAATTTTAAAACAGAATTCATGAGCTCATGAGTGACACAAGATAATTTTTCAAGGGCACAGCTTCAATATGATCTTTTAAAATTTGCCTGTGAAATAATAGAAGCTAACACGTGGCCATCACGGCCAGACGATGTGAGTGCACAAACAGCAGAGCTTAGCAACCAGAGTCCAAAGTCAACCTGGTTCTTATTCATTAGGACTTCTGTTAAAAATATTGAAATGAAACCAAACTCGAGCTTCTGGCAGAAACAGAAAATTCTGTTAATTAACCTAAGCCCCATGACATTTTCAAAATAAAATATTTATTTGTATCTTTTAGAAAAGTGAACATCTGCCACCCCCATGGCTTTAATTTTCTAATTTATATTATTTTCCAAATGTGGACAGGCACTTAATCTCCCCATCACAGAAACGTAAATAATCCTAAACTACTTTACTTATAGTCTGTTAATGACTATACTTCCCACTTAGCAAATGAACTGCAAGGCCAAAGCAGAGATGGGAAAATGCCCTGCCCAGCATTTCACTTGGATAAGCTTAAGCAATGAGTAGGAAAGCAGACAAACAAGACGAACTGAGGTTGGATAGACGGATGTCCACCTCTGCATCAGCTGATTTTCCTTCAACATCAAAGTTCTCCACCTTGCTTCAATAACTGTCCCTAGGCTGCTGAGTGAGCATCTGAAGACCCATATTCCACGTCAGTTACCTATCAGGCACCCTTGGCGCAAAGCAGGCTGTGGTCGAATGAAGGCACAGGATGTGCTCAGGCCCGAGCTCCTGGATTTTAGCCTCCACGGCTTTCAAGTCTGTGCGCAGCTCATCACCCTCCAATACATTTTCTATTACCACGGGTTCAAACCCTAATCAAGTCAACCAGAGAGCTAAGCATTAGTGTCAACTAAATGTGAGATGATTCTAGAACTCTAAGAACCAATGCAATGGTACACAGAACTCTAAATACTTAATAAACTAATAAGCTTTTTCTCTAGTAATAAAGATGGTGGCTCAGAGCTGGCATTAGTCAAAAACAAGTCGAAAGGATGTGAAGAACAAGTAGACAACTAGGACTGGATCTTAATGCTTTGAAACAATACAGAAAGGATTTTATATTATAAAGAAAACATATTAACCAGAGGTCTACAGAAGTTAACTGCTCAGTTGCTGATAATCAAAAAGAAACCTGGTCGGGGCTGGAGAGATGGCTCAGCAGTTAAGAGCTGTTCTTCCTGAGGTCCTAAGTTCAATTCCCAGAAACCACATGGTGGCTCACAACTATCTGTAATGGGATCCAATGCCCTCTTCTAGTGTGTCTGAAGACAACTACAGTGTATTAATATGTGTGTGTGTATATATATATATATATATATAAATAAATATTTAAAAAAAAGAACCCTGATCATTCTCTAGAAACATTTCAATTTCATTTGAGTTTATTACAGAGATAGATATAAATAATAAAATTCAAGCACCCAAATTAATCATATCCATAAATTGTTTTACCATATAAACACACATACAGAAAAAAAAAACCCTACAATCAATTTCAGTAGTGTGAAGATAAACAACCCATCTCATGGCCCAAGAGTCCATATTTTTAATTGAAATATTGTATTTAACTAGCACATAGTTAAAGATCACCTCACAAATAATTATACAAACTTTAAAGGTAAAGGTAAGTAACCTTTAAGTAAACTTAAAGTTGCATAAGACAAAGTATGTACTAAATTTTATGAATACTTTACTATTTCTTTAAAGCATGAATATGGGGTTCATTTAATTTTTCATTTACCTATCTCTACATAAAAATCTGAATTTTTCCATTGGATGTTTAAAATATCACATATGCTGCATGTCATCTTTTACCTGCAGTGACCATGGACTTAAAGCAGGACTTCTGGTCTATCCGGGGCCATATGATATACTTGGCCTTCGGTCTTTTGTGCCGTAGTGTTAGGAAACACAAGGTTAGACTCATCCCGGTTGCCATAGGAACTACAAAGCAACTGGTCACTGAATGAACACCTACAAATAAAAAATAAAACAATTCACTATCCCATTGAAACTTTCTGGAAGAAATGATACATTTCCTTTATCAAATAACATGGACTGTAACCCCGATGTTTCTTCTCATTTGCTCTCATGAAACTCATTGTTGAAGCCAGGGGAGTAGCGCTGCATACCTTTAATCCCAGTAGTTAGGAGGCAGAGAAGCAGATGTATCTCTGTGATTTTGAGGCTAGCCTAGTCTACAATGAGTCCCAGGTGATCCAGAGCTACATAGTGAGACCCTGTCTCAGAAAAAAAAAAAAAAAGGCAGAAACATTGCAATTTTCCTGGTGATGGGCCTCAGGAAGCAGACACAGGCTGATCTCTCAAGTCAAGGCCAGCCTAGTCTACAGAGAAGGTTCCACGACACTCATGGAGTCACAGAGATCCTCAAAAACCAAACAAAAACTAGTCATTCCTGAGGCTATAGCTCTCAATTTTTTGTCTTATTCTGAAACAGGTTTACATGTGTGTCCTTTTAAAAGTCATTCATATTATTTTTGAAGACATGAAAATGTAAGAAACTTGTGTACTATCTACTCATCAATGGCATTATGATTGACATGATACATACCAGCCAGCTTTATGACATTAAGCACCAAAGAATTAGTAATTTTGTTCAAGAGGCTAGAGCCTGCAGCTTTTGGTTGCACAGCAGAAATATCACCGGATCGTCCAATTCCATGGATGAACCTAAGCAAAAAAACAGGCCAAAATCGGTACAGATATATTCAGTGTTGAAGTAGTCAATACACAGGTTTACAAATAAATAACCAAAATCTAGCAGAGGTAGCTTTCTGTTGTTGTCAGTATACTTCATAAACAACTAATGTGGAAACACCTTAAGTTGAAACAGTTTCAATATGTTGTAGTAGCTAATCTCCAAAGACCATCATTATCAAATTCTTTTCCCATGTTGGTCCACACCAAAAGATACAGTTTAATTCTCCTCCATATCTACATCTGGATTGGGGGAGTGGAAGGCATGCTCTTATTTACTAGGAAGAACAGAAAAAGCCTCTAAGTTCTAAAAGATCATAAGAAGCACTAAGTCTACTTGGCTTCTAAAGAGTCTGCTAGTGTGCACTGCCTTCCAAAATCCAGCTGCCACACAGGGAAGAGCTAACATACCAGAAGACGGGATCTGATCCCTTAGCCATGTAAGCAGATCATATCCTTAAGAGACTGCCCACTCTCACCTTCAATAAGACTACAGTCTTAGCTGACATTTGATAACTACACCAGAAACACATTGCTGAGCTCAGTTAACACACAGAACCAGGAGGAATAATGATTTTAAGCCATTAGCCTTTGGAGTGATCTGTTTAAAACCATAGTACAGGTAACATTCTATTCCTTCTTTTCTGCCTACCAGAGCAGTGGGACAGATTCCAATCTGAATGAGTTGATGCTTTAGAAACTGTCCTAATTAGTTGTTGTTGGTGTCAGTGGCCTTTTGAGACAGGATCTCACTAAGAAGTCCTGGCTGACCTTATACTTTGGATCCTTGCCCCTGTTTCTGCGAAGTGCTGGGATTACAGGCATTACCACCGCCCATGCAAAAACTTTACTTATTTCTAAATTATGTTTCTTGAAAATGAGTGTACAAATCCACTTGTCTTAAATTAGATAGTCCTATATAATTAAAAACACCTCTGAATACTCCAATTAAAAAAAAAAAACTCCTTCTGATGCTCCATCTCTTACATTCAATTAGATCAGAAACTGCATATAATGAGAGTATCATGGAGCACTAACTAGTACTGTACTTCTTTATAGGCACGTCTTATATACAAGACATCCATATGCACTATGTATGGACCTTGTTACCAGGGCATTGTTAGACTGAAATCTGCATCCCTACTCATAGCATCACTTCAGACTGCAAATGTTTTCATTAAAATAAAATTCAGTAAGCCTCAAATATTTCACCATGATTTAAAAAAAAAAGTTTTTAAGAGTTCATATTTCTCACAGAAAGAAGACAGAAATAATTGTCATATCCAAAATCACTACCAATTAATGATTTAAGTTATTCTTGCCAAGCAGTGGTGACACATGCCTTCAGTCCTAGCAGAGGCAGGTGGGTCTCTTAGAAAATCACTTTTCAGAATGGATTAAAATCTCAAAACTAATACAACTAATGTGATCATCTCATACAACGGTTCCCTCATCTGCTGGAATTCAGATAGTGATAAACCATGCTTTATTCTCCAAAACAACCTGTACACTAAAAAGGAAATATGGCTACGAGTGGGGTTAAACACCTTTAATCCTATGATTCAAGAGACAAAGGCAAGTGAATCTCTCTGTCTGAGGCCAGCAGGAGCTACATAGTGAGTTCTAGACCAGCCACAGTTACAAAGTGAGAATGTCCTAAGAACTAAAAACAAAACAAAACAAAAAAACACAACACACAACCATGATGTATATCAACTGAAGTTTAAAAATAGAAAGAAAAAAAAAAGGCCACACCCATGGTAAACATTCTGCAAGGTTGGCTGAACTTCTATGATTGTGGCAAGTCAGCAAGTGGCAGGCCAAGAACCAAAACATCTTCCCTCTGTGTGACCTATCAACCCTGTGACTATTAGGTAAATCCTCTGGAAGTGACAGAAATCCCCTAGCTTCACCTACCCAGAAGTTAAGAATGTCATCAGACAATACCCAGGGCCTGCAACAGGATTTCCCTGCTTTTCCTAAACATGCCTACCTCTATATTTCTACTAGTGTAGTCAAAAAGTGTCTTGGCCTGTGATTCTGTTCTGCGACTATTTTACATAAAAATCTCATGAAACTGTTGCCACTCCAGAACATGATATTTGGGGTCACCTGTCACTTATATATATCTCTAGAATACTCTTATTTCTTTTGAACTGTGTTTTTTTTTTAAAAAAAAGATTTATTTATTTATTTATGTATATGAGTACACTATAGTTGTCCTCAGACACACCAAAGAGGGCATCAGATCCCATTACAGATGGCTGTGAGCCACCATGTGGTTGCTGGGAATTGAACTCAGGACCTCTGGAAGAACAGTCAGTGCTCTTAACCACCGAGCCATCTCCTCAGCTGGAACTATGCTTTTTTTGTTTGTTTGTTTTGTTTTGTTTTATTAAGTTTTTGTAACAGATGTACTAGTTTAAATATTATCAGAACACAGCACCAGTGATGTTGACCAGCCTGCTGGGTGAAAGGGGAAAACCACCATATATCAGAACTACTGTCTTGAAAAGCTCCGAGTCTCTCAGTTCCATCTCTCAGTTCCGTTTGATTTCCATACCCATGTGATGAGGTTAGGGATTATTTCTGAATGGAAACTCTTTTAATTCAGTAGGAGTACCACCACCATTATTTTAAGCTCCTTCCACTCCCGTTCCCAGAATAAATAAATACATAAATAAATGTTTTCACAAGTAGTTTAAGAACCATACCTGTAATGACGGCGAGCAACCAAACCAGAGGCTACTCTCCCTTCCCTTTCTCCCACACCACAGTTACCCAAGAAATTGTTGCTATCCAAGAGTGCAAGCTCATGCAGAAAGAGTTCGAGGGTACTTTCATCCCAGCCATCCTCTGGACACTTGCCCTAAAAATAAATAAATAAATAAATAAAAAGTAATGGCATTTATATTCAGGAAAATGATCGGTCCCTAAAACTCCACATCAATGTACTTGAATTCTTTTTAATGTGTTTTAATGACCTTTGATTCCTCACACCAGAAATAAACTCAGCAGCTATGTAGGAACTGCCAAACTGCCAATTGGCCAAACGTTCGTTTTCTATTTGACTACAAACTGTAGAGGTTGGGGACATCTGTAATACGGGCCACTGGCGTTTGCGAGGGCTCAGTGGAGTTAGGGAAACTGAAAAGGTGATGTCCTCGGGTGAGTTTTCAAACTAGGGGCTGGCAGACCTTGGGGGCACTACGGTTCAGGACTCCCGTCAAGGAGCGAGGCCGGAGAGGTGCGGCGGGTAGCTGCCCGCCGGCGCAGGTCGACCGGCGGCACGCGATCGATCCCCGAGAGGCCCCGGCGGACCCAGCCCTGGGACTTTGACAGCTCCGCACACACCGGGAAGCGCGCTGCCCCGCCCCTCCCGGCACACGCCGAGCCCGAGCGCCGAGGCAGCGGAGTACCTGCTCCAGAAGCAGCCGGATGAGGTGCTCGTGGGCGCGCCGAGCCTCGCAGCCCTGCCTCACGTAAGCCGGAGACACCCGCCGCTCGCTGGCCGCGAAGCTCTCGGGGTTCATGACGGCGCCCCACTGAGCACACGCCGAGGCCCAGGATGCAGCGCGCCGCCCGGACGGTACGGGGCGGCCGTGGACCCAAAACACCCTAGGCCGCTGCCTTCGGCTTCCGCGCATGCGCAGAGCCATCTTGTTGGCCCTCCACTCCCATGCCCCAACACCACAAGCACCTGGGAAGAAGTTGGAAACCTTGAGTATTTATGAGAGAGTTGGCAAGATTAGCGGGTTTCCGGCCAGAGGAAAGGGGAGTTGGCTTGGGCTAGGTAAACCTTCTTATAATCAAGAACACTAGTACTTCAAGAGAGGGCAGAGAAGGCAGAAGGGTCATTGTGTTGGGTTTCTCAGGGAAATGACAATTTATGATCTGCCCCAGTCATATTGTTTGAGTCTTCCCCAGACTGTGTCAGATTCCAGAACCTTACATCCATAAATACCTTGATATATTTCAGCATTTCCTACTGCCTGGCATCCTTAGGAAAGGATAGAGCCCTGCTCCCGTGGCAAATTTATCTCATGATAATTACTCTTTTCATTTTAAATTATGCAATAATCTGCAATAACTCAACCCATCATTGTACTATGGGAAGAGGAACCTTATGCATATCTTACCTGAGATCTAGAGTTTTCTGTACTAAATTTAGATCTACAGAATTCCTTTAAGAACTTTGTACTAACACTTGTCCATGAATAGTGTATCTTTAGAATATAGTAGTAGTCTACCAAATGTAGGAATTCACCAACGGTAGAACATATATGTACTTGCATGTCAGCAAGCAAGCAAACATGGCCTGCAAATTCTGTATGACTTTGAAGTGTTTGGGGGGAGAAAGAGTTCCTCATCCTTTTTGGGCGCCATAAGAAAACTGGACAAGAAGTTGGGGGACTCTGCAAGCCACTATTTCATAGGTTCATAGCCATATAAAAATAAAGGCTCATGGGGAAAGAGGGGAGATGTGGAAAATAATGAAAATGTTCTGAGAGATCACTGCCAAGCCGGCATCCTCACCCATACAAAGGTCACAGTCCTTCAGCTATTCAAAGGCACCATTGTAGCCGGGTGTGGTGGCGCACGCCTTTAATCCCAGCACTCGGAGGCAGAGGCAGGCAGATTTCTGAGTTCGAGGCCAGCCTGGTCTACAAAGTGAGTTCCAGGACAGCCAGGACTATACAGAGAAACCGTGTCTCGGAAAAAAAAAAAAAAAAAAAAAAGGCACCATTGTACACTACCGGGTGCTTAGTCCCTGACTTTGAAAAGAAAGATTGTGGGAAACGGTTGGACCTTTTATCGGCTAATCTCTGGCCTCCCGGGACATTTGCTTGGGGGCTATCAGATATCTTCAAAAGGATATCACATGTCTCTAGAGAGCCACTCATTGCAACACAGACAAGCTGGTTACTCTCCCAAGTCAACATTACCTGCAAAGCTTGACAAAGATCACCAAGGTTAACTGAGGATCGTTGTGACCTGCCTACAACATAGTCTAGCAAAAGTCTACAAAAGTGGGCTGAACCATGACCTCAACGGCCATTTCACCATTTTTAGATTGTTTTCTTTAAAATGTCTTTTAGACAGTGTATGTCCATTTTCAGGGCAGCCTATAGTATTTACTTGCCAAAAGATGTAGCCTGTAGAGTCTCTCTAAGTTCTGATTTTATTTTAACCTGGGTCAAAAAAAATCCTAACAATAACCAAGCCACTTACTTCTATCAAGATCAAACTCTAGTCAAACCTAAAATCACTAGGAGATAGAAGGTCCTTTGCACTGTCTTGCCATGTCACAGATGTGGGAAAGGGGGAAACAAAGTGCATACTCACATGCAATGCAAACTGGGAAGGGAAAGGAAAACTGAGAGGGAGGAAGGTGATGGAGGGAGGGAGGAAGGAAGGGGGAACGGGATGGAAGAAAGGGGAAGGGGATGGAGGAAGAGAGGAAAGAGATGGAGGGGGGAGAAGAAAGGAGGACCAAAACCAAAATATACATGGAACCCGCTACTTTGTGTACTAATGGTGTTTTTTAATTGAAAAGAAAACAGACCAGAATTTTGTCAGCATGAAAAGTTAACCCAAGAAATTACTTCAAACTGAGGGTTTTAAAGAGATCTTTCAGAAACAGCCCACCTTCTAAAGCTATAGGCTAACAGGGACCTTCAGAAGTAGACAGCCAATGACCTCAGAGTAGACAGCCAATGGCCTCAGAGTAGACAGCCAATGACCTCAGAGTAGACAGCCAATGGCCTCAGAGTAGACAGCCAATGGCCTCAGAGTAGACAGCCAATGGCCTCAGAGTAGACAGCCAATGNCCTCAGAGTAGACAGCCAATGGCCTCAGAGTAGACAGCCAATGGCCTCAGAGTAGACAGCCAATGGCCTCAGAGTAGACAGCCAATGACCTCAGAGTAGACAGCCAATGACCTCAGAGTAGACAACCAATGGCCTCAGAGTAAACAGCCAATGACCTCAGAGTAGACAGTTTCCTTTGCTGGCAAGGCCCCCATCTACTGCATTCACTAGAAAATCTGCTCCCATTATACTCATGTTAGGTGGCACCTGGCTTTTGGCATCTTTTCATTCCTGTGTAGGTGTAGGCCAGGTCATATTTACTCTAATGCCGTTCACTTCCCTCAGCGCAGTGGCTGCTACACGGACGGCTATCACTGTCCACATTACTTAAACACCCAAGCAATTTCAACCTCATTAAACAAGACTGGAGGGAAGCTCAACCACTGGTGCTCCCGCTTGCAATTACATGAACAAATGATCATAAGCGATTCAGCATAATCACTTCACTGGTGTCCACCCCTCCCCAGGGTGGGGGGAGATTATTACAATATTGATAAGACCAACCGGTGTTTCTAAATTTGAATTCAATCACCTTCACAGGGTAATGGGCCAAATCCTTGCCACCTGGAAATGACTAGTTGAGATCCAAATGTGGATACCAGCTAATGTAAAGCCTTGGTTTCTACCTTGGGTCATGAGTCACACATAGTCCCCACCATCTATCTCCCTGTGTCCCCCACCGAATCCATTTTCCACTTGGAGAGGACACCTAATCCCATTTGCTTCAAGCTTCTTGTACTTTAGGACTGTGATTCCAAGTTAGGTCTGTACAATTTTTGCCCCTACTCCAACTCAGGGTCGCCTGTTCCCAAAACCAGTCCCATAAGATGTCCCATTTCTAATTAGCTGCCTTCAGTGTCCCAAGGCCATCATCAGTCCCTGATCCTGGCACACCTAAAACATTTTTTATTACATTTTTCCACTCCCCTGCATATATTTCTACAGAAATTGGGCATCAGCACAAACAGACAAATAATTGGCTGGTATTCTGATTGGCCTGAACAGTGGTTTTTATAGTCATATCTGCCCTTTCTCATTAGCTGGGTGCTCATGTAGCATACAGTGTAGCCCCACCCCAAATTCCCCATCTTCCTGGGGCTTGGGATTCCTTACCCCCTCTCTCTGACAAGTGGGCTTAGTCATAGAGCAAGCTGTAATTTTCCTTTCTTCTTCAAAGGTTTTTTATTTGTGTGAATGTGACTTTGTCTGTGTGGATGTATGGCCTGCATGTACGGGTGCCCCAAGGGGTCAGAAGAGTCTAATACGTGGAGTTACAGGAGGTCAGCGCTGACCATGCTGGAGAGTGGGAACTACAATAGGTTCCTCTGAAAGAGCAATGAGCATTTTACCTCTGTGCCATGTCTCCACCCAAGCTAATCTAACAGCACAGAGGGCAGGCAGGCCTCCAGCCTTTTTGTGATGTAGTAAACTTAAGTCAATTAAGGCATCTTTGGTTTGGGAAATAGACCGTTTGTATTTTATATTTTACCTTACGCAGTAGCCCTCTGATTTCTTTTTGAGCCCTTTGAGATGCTGGTTGTAGAGACTCAATTCAAGTGAGCCTGCGGATTTCTAAAGGACCCCAGGAGAACTTGTGTGTCTATTCCTTGACAACGACAGAAGCACTTCAATCCTTGGGTGAAGTAGCCTAAGGTCAGGGCCACCTGCCATAGAGCAACTTCCCATACAAAGTCCCAGGGAAACTCAAAGAAAGATTAAGGTAATGTCTAATGAAGCTGGGGGGGGGGGCAGGGGATAGTACACCATGCTCGAAGGGACAGCTGGTGAGCTGGGGAAAGAACAGAGAATGAGCTACCTCAAGTCTTTGGCAACTGAGGCATTTATAACAACTAAAACTATACAATGGGCAATGGCAAAAATTGTGCCCAGCTTTCTCCAACCAACCGAAGAAGAAATATTTAGCCATATTCTATTACTGCTGGAGTCAGCTCAAGGCTCTCCTGTGGCTCCAAACTAGGGCTAGGTGCTTGACCTGAGAGCACACTTAGTTGTTTTACCTTTGAGTTGTGTAGGGCTTGGCCCAGGGAGGAACAGATACTTGTATTTGTTGTCGTCGATGTTGGGGTCCAGACCTGGGCTAAACTGCTGCCTGAACTGTGTATTTTACATTCCAAAGTGGACATGGACTCCAGGTTCTCCCAGCATCCCTCAGCCCCGTTACAGGGCATGGCAGGCATACCCTGCCTTCTGCCCTAACCTTCCCAGCTGAGGGCTGGGCTTCCCTTCTTACAAAAAAAAGCTCTTCCTGCGGGGCAGTGGTGGCACACGTCTTTAATCCCAGCACTTGGGAGGCCAGAGGCAGGTGGATTTCTGAGTTTGAGGCCAGGCTGGTCTTCAGAGTGAGTTCCAGGACAGCCAGGGCTACACAGAGAAATCCTGTCTTGAAAAACAAAACAAAACAAAACAAAAACAAACAAACAAACAAAAACCTCATCCTTATATAATCCATTTTGATCCTGCGTCATACTCCACCCCCATCCTACCCCAAAACCTATCTCTGAATTTCTCTCTTCCTGCCTGTGCACACTTTCTCTTCCCCCTTTCCTCCCCTTTTCCCCCTTTTTTCCCCTTTTCCCGTGACGACTTCCCTGCCCTGCCCTGCCCTGCCCTTCCTTGGGACCAGGAAACCCACCCTAGCGTGCCTTCACAATAAACCTGCCTTTATATACTTAAATTTGGCTTGAATTGGATCATTTCATTCATGGGGAATAACTTCAATCAGTTTCTCTTAGCTCCAAGGCCACTTTAAAGTCTTAAGCTGTGCCCCTTTTTATTTTGTGGTCTGTTTTGGTGGTGGTGGTGATGGAGTGTGTCTGTATCTCTTTCAGACAGGGTCTCACTTTGTACTCTTGGCTGGCCTAGAATTCACTATATATACCAGGCTGTCCTGGAACTCACAGAGCCTGGAATACACTAGCCTCTGCTTCTTGCATGCTAAGATTAAAGATGTGCCCCATCATCTCCAGCCCAAACTGGTTGCTGGCATATTAGCATTTGAAAAGCTTTCAGCGGGGGCTGGTGAGATGGCTCAGTGGGTAAGAGCACCCGATTGCTCTTCCAAAGGTCCTGAGTTCAAATCCCAGCAACCACATGGTGGCTCATAACCATCCGTAACAAGACCTGACACCCTCTTCTGGAGTGTCTGAAGACAGCTATGTGTGTAATTACAAATAATGAATAAATAAAGCTTTTAAAAAAAAAAAAAAAAAAAAAGAAAAGCTTTCAGCTGCTTTTTGAGACTTCCTGTCTCCCAATCTCCCAATTCCTTGCTTTACCCTAATTAAACTATAAATCTAAGTACAAAATCTGAGGTTGAGGTGGAAATTCACTGCCCACTGATTGTCTTCTATTCCCACAAAGCCTGACTTACAGTCAAAACATGCACAGAAGCACTCTTATCTATATGTGACTTATTCAAAAGCAATTGTTTTTTTGTTTTGTTTTTTTTTATTATTATTTTCTTTATTTACATTTCAAATGCTATCCCGAAAGTTTCCCATACCCCTCCCCCCACCTCTGTTCCCCTACCCACCCACTCCCACTACTTGGCCCAGGCCTTGCCTTGTGCTAGGTCATATAGAGTTTGGAAGACCAAGGAGCCTCTATTCCCACTGATGGCCGATTAGGTCATCTTCTGCTACATATGCAGCTAGAAACACAAACCCCGGGGGTACTGGTTAGTTCCTGTTGTTGTTCCACCTACAGGGTTGCAGCCCCCTTCAGCTCCTTGGGTGCTTTCTCTAGTTCCTCCATTGGGGACCCTGTGTTCCGTCCAGTAGCTGGCTGTGAGCATCCATTTCGGTGTTTACCAGGCACTGGCATAGCCTCACAAGAGGCCGCAATATCAGGGTCCCTTCAGCAGTATCTTGCTGGCATGAGCATTAGTATCTAGGTTTGGTGGCTGATGATGGGATGGACTCCCGAATGGGGTACTCTCTGGATAGTCCATCCTTTCATCTTAGCTCTAAATTTTGTCTCTGTACCTATAACCTTTCATGAGAGTTATGTTCCTTATTCTAAGGAGGAATGAAGTATCCACAAATGGTCATCCTTCTTGATTTTCTTCTGTTTTCCATAATGTGTCTTGGATATTCCAAGTTTCTGGGCTAATATCCGCTTATCAGTGAGTACATATCTAGTGACTTCTTTTGTGATTGGGTTACCTCACTAAGGATGATATCCTCCAAATACATCCATTTGCCCAAGAATTTCATAAATTCATTGTTTTTAATGGCTGAGTAGTACTCCATTGTGTAAATGTACCACAGTTTCTGTATCCATTCCTCTATTGAGGGACATCTGGGTTCTTTCCAGCTTCTGGCTATTATAAATAAGGCAAAAGCAATTGTTTTTATTCAACTACCTGCCTAACTGAAACTGCCAGGCTCAAGGTCAAAGGTGAAAAGTTCAAAGGATGCCTAGTGATCTTGGGAAAGTGACTTCACTTTTCTGTGTTTCCTGTCCTTTAAAGGAATCAGTAGGAACAGCTTCTTTATACGGAGCTTTAAATGCATAAAATAACAGGCCTATATAAATAGTGGGAATTGGTTCTTGACTACTCTAGCAGTATCAGGTATGGGTTCCATCTCATGGAGTAGGCTTTAAATCCAAGGAAAAAGTGGTTGGCTACTGTTATGGAATTTGTGACCCCTGGAAAAAGACCACAGACTCAGTCCAATTATAATTAAAAGATTCATTGATCAGCTGCTAGCCGAAAGAACAATCTCTGAGCCAAATTTGTGATTGCTACGAGAAGCAGGGTAAGGAAAAGATTCTTACAGGGGAACATCACAAGAAGACCATCAATCTCTACACCGAAGCAAACAAAAACTGGTCTGTTTTGCCAAGTTAACTAACACGAAACAACCATTGGTATCTGTGTAAACAAATTACAGAAGCCAAAAAAGCAGTCAGTCATATCATAACAAGTAGATAGTCACAGCTGTAATTTTTGGGTGGGGGAGGTCACTAGGTCAGGGTAACTGGGAACTTATCTTCCAGGGACTCAAGTCAGAGACAAAAGACTAGTGGGTACCAAGATGGAGGCCTAGCACAAAATAGAATTTCTTCAGCCATCACTGTTACTTCCGTGACGTTTGTGCCATTACTGTGCCAGTATCTTTTGCAAGCAAGTCACTGTTGAAGGCCACAGGTTTTGCAGCGGGATGATATCGATGGTCACACACCTCTTCTGGTAGCATGCAGGGTACCTTCCAGCACTAGCAGGGGTGAAGGTTCTAGTTAGGCACCAGTTCAATTTGACCATGTGAAGGACATGCGTGTGTACTGTCTTTAGCAATAGGGCCTTACCATCAGGCCAAGAACCTAAGACTAGACAAGTCATAGGCCCTAGGGGAAAACCTAAGACTATTATTCTGCTAAGGAACATAGCAACAAAATGACTCCTAATGACATACTGCAGGACCATAGATCAGCATCTCAGCCTTCATCAGAGACGCTTCTTCTTGCACCAAATGGGAATTAACACAGAGTCCCATAACTGGACAGTGTGCAGAGTGAGAGACCTTAGAACACTCGGTCCTAATGGGAGGTCTTCATTAGTCTCCTCCCCTTGGGGCTCAGGAGGAGGCACAACAATCGCAAGAGCCAGAGGTGATGGATGATTACAAGGAAGAAAGTCTCCCAGACGCAGCAGGACAGGTATACAAGGAACTCAGAGACCTTGTCAGCATGCCCGAGCCCTGCTGAGCTCCAAGCCAGAGAAAAGGAAATGGACATGGCGTCCCACCCCTAGCCCACATGCTATTTGCAATTGATATCTACTGGCAAAGAGGAAATCCATTTTCTTCTATGGAGCCTCACCAGGTGTACCACCACACTTCAGGGGAGACCTCATGCTCAGATACAGGACCAACATAAAGTGAATTCCATGGAGCTTTTGTTGGTGGTTGTTTTTTGTTTCGTTGTTTTGTAGACTTTCTGCTTTGCTTTGCCATTTCTTGTCTTATGATATATATTTTTTTTTGTTCTGTTTGCTTTGATTTTCATTCTTGGGGTTTGAGGGTTTTGGTTTGGTTTGGTTTGGTTCTTTTCTTAGATGTGGTTTCTTTGTAGCCTTAGTCCTGGAGCTCACTAAATAGATCAGGCTGGTCTTAGTCTCAGATATCTGAACTGACTCTGCCTCCCAGGTGCTGGGATTAAATGCATGTACTACCACACCTACGTGTGGTTTTGTTTTGATTTTTTTTTTTTTTTAAGAGATAGAGGAGACCAAAGTTGGGTGTGTAGAGAAGTAGAGAGGTTCTGGTGGGGAATCGGAGAAGCAGATCAAAATATATTGTGTGAAAAATATAAAAATAAAACAGTAGTAACTGTATTTGCTTGGCCTTTCAGGTCTGCAAAATGAGCAAAGCCCTTGAGAAATAGTTGCTCTCCTGTGGGAAAATAAATGGAGGTAGCTCACAAGGCCTGAGAAAAGTGTTGTGGCACAAGACTGGGAAACATCCAGTATAAAGGAAGCATTTCAGAACACAGGAGGGGTCTGGCCAAAGACTGGGGAAAGTGGGAAATTCCAGCAAGAGGGAAGTGAGAGTCACAATGTGTGTTACAAACAAGCCCAGTAGACCTTTCTGGGCCAGCTTCAAAGGCCAACTTGAACTTGTGTCCTCAGATTTCAAAGCCAGTGAGTAGCAAAGGCTTCCTGCTTACAGCATCCATGTCCTTAAGCAAGTCTGTCCCCTGTTCCCACCCTGTCACTGGCATTGGCCATGCCAGTGTGTCTTGTCCATGCCATGTCCTTAAGCAAGTCTGTCCCCTGTTCCCACCCTGTCACTGGCATTGGCCATGCCAGTGTGTCTGACCAACAGGATGAAAGTAGAACTAAGCCGGGCAATGGTGGCGCACGCCTTTAATCCCAGCACTCAGGAGGCAGAGGCAGGCGGATTTCTGAGTTCGAGAACAGCCTGGTCTACAGAGTGAGTTCTAGGACAGCTAGGGCTACACAGAAAAACCCTGTCTTGAAAACCCCCCAAGAAAGAAAGAAAGAAAGAATCAAACAAATAACTTGCACGTAAGGGCACTTGGAATCTTTCTGCCACCATGGGAACAAACCTGCTCTAGACAGTTGAATGATGGGAAACATGTGACCCCCAACTTTTGTAATGTCTCAGTCAACACCCAGCACTCACAGTCACAGCAAACTAGTTTCCTAGATCTGGCCTCAGGTGCACTGGGGTCTGGTCAGGTGCAGTAAAAAAAACAGTCAATGGAGCCCAGGCCAGATCTGTGACCAAAATGAATGGTGGTCATTTTTAAGCCACTATATTTTAGGGCAGTGTTAGGTCTCAAACCTGGGACAAATGGCTGAGGTGCCTACATAGCATATGAATGTGGACCTGGCCACCAGGACCTCCCTTCCTAACTGGCCTGCCCAGTCCAGGGCTCAGGGATGCTCTTCCCACCCACTTTCGTTACCAGCTCTTTTGTACCTTTGGCCTCCTGGCTGCTGCACTAGGCTCCCCCTTCTCCCTTCTCCTTTCCCCTCTTCCCCTTCCTACATGGCACAGCACAGTCTGGTCATGACTTTATCTGGACTCTCCCAAATGTCCCTGCCTCTAACTGTGCTCTGCTCTCCCACATATCGCAATAAACTTTCTCCTCCACCATACCTAAGAACAGGCATGTTTCCCTTCACTCTCTTTTCTCTTTTCTCTTTTCTCTTTTCTCTTTTCTCTTTTCTCTTTTCTCTTTTCTCTTTTCTTTTCTTTTCCTTTCTTTTCTTTTCTTTTCTTTTCCTTTCCTTTCCTTTCCTTTCCTTTCCTTTCCTTCTTCCCTTCCCTTCCCTCCTTCCCTTCTCTTCTCTTCTTCTCTTCTCTCTTCTCTTCTCTTCTCTTCTCTTTTCTCTTCTCTTCCCTTCTTCCCTTCCCTTCCCTTCCCTTCCCTTCCCTTCTCTCTTTCTTCCTTTCTTTCTTTCTCAGTGAGTAAAGTGCTTGTTTGCCATGCCAACGTGAGAACCTAAGTTCTCCAGCACTGTAAAAAGCTGGGTGTGGTAGCTAGCCTCTGTAATCTCAGAGTGGTGGAGGCAGAGACAGGAATCCCTGGCACTGGCTGGCTAGAGTCGGTCTAGATGAGTTAATTGCTAACTCACAAGTTCTTAAAACAAATATAAGGTAGAAATGAAAGACATCCAGATTTGGCCTCTGTCCTTTACACACCTGCGTACACAATACACCCTCCATGGACATGTACATATATATACATCAGCCACACTCATAGTCACCTACAAAGCTTGGTGCTAACAGGGAACTGTTAAAAGGAGTGGGCAGGTGTCTGTGCACTTGGAACACTTGAGATACATATTAGATATCAAAATAATTACAATGTAAACTTGTCCTTAAAATAAATAAGCTGACAAGTGATTGCTGAGGATAAATGACAGTGATTCATGATATTTCAGCCTCCTACCTAAGGTATCTGCTTCACTGAGAACTTGGGTCCCATCCCAGATCTGAGGATCCTCACTGATAATTTTTATTATTTATTTAATGTTTACACATGCATGTATGTTTGGATCCACTCCACCCTTCACACCCTACATTCCCATTGCTCCCAGGTTGTGTTCTGTCTCTTTGTCTTTTAATTTTAATACCCAGAGTTCATATAATGCTGCCTGTATGCGCATGGGTGAGCAGCATCTCAGGGCCTTTATCCTGAAGGAACTGACCCTCCCTCTCCTAGCAATCGATGACTGCCAATGGCTACGCAGGGATGGGACTTCCTGAGCCACTCACCATCCACGATGGGATTGGATTGGCTTGATCTTGTCCATGTCTTATGCATGCAGTCTGTGAGTTCACGTGTGCAACCATGTTGTCATGTCCAGCAAATATTGTTTCACTATAGACATTCATCCTCTGGCTCTTCCAGTCTTCCCACACATCTTTTATGGCCTCAGGAATTTCTTGGCCATTATTACATCTTGACAAGCAACATCCAATCTCTAAAATACCATCAGTACCGTACTGAGTATTCGCCTCATCCTTTTTCTCATGAGACTTCTTTACTTCGATATTTAGGGACTCCCTCCGCCCTTGTCCCCTGCCATAATTTTATTTGAATGGGTTTTTGAGACAGGGTTTCTTTATGTGTAGCCCTGCTCATGTTTCTATAAACTAGGCTGGCCTTAAACTACAGACAATGGCCCGCCACTGCCTCCTGAGGGCTGGATGGGGATACTTCATCACCAGCTCATAATTTTAATTCTTTAAAAAAATAAAAACAAACAAACAAAAAGGCTGGGCATGGCAGTGCACACCTTTAATCCCAGCACTCAAGAGGCTCTCCTGGAGATCAAGGCCACATTGGTCTTCATGGTAGGACAGCCAGAGCTACACAGAGAGACCTTGTCTCAGAAACAAAACAAAACAAAACCACAAACAAAACAGTTACTTTTTCCTTAAAAGGATGGGTGTGGTTCTTAGGGATTCTTAATAGAAACCAACAAATACAATTGCCTTCCCTGAGCAGGTGTGTAAGCAATTGAAACAATCCTTTTATTATCTGTGAGGGTGAGAGTGGGAGGTACATTTGTGCAGAGCACATGGTCGGAGGACAACTTTGTGTAGGCAGTCCCCTCCTACCTTTATGTTGGCTCTGGGGACCAAACTGAGGCTACCAGACTATCCTCAGACAGCACCTTTACCCAACAAGCCATCTCACCAGCTCTAAGCCATTTTTAAGTTGGCTCCTCCCAATCCCCACCTGAATCCCAGCACACTGGGAGGATGAGAATCATACTCCTATAAGTGCAAGGCCAGCTTGGGCTCCACAAGACTCTGAGAGGAGGTGAGGTAAGGAAGCTGTAGGTCACAATGTTACCTTTATTGGGTAAAGTTTGTTAGAGGCATGTCCAAAAAGGCTTGCTTCCTCTGCAAGATCCAGAATTAGACTTGCCTGTGATCTGTGCTGCCCCAGGCAGTCTCTCCCCTTCCCACTGGCAGGGCAGCTGCCTTCCCCAGAGAGAGAGAAGAAAGGCCTCAAAAGGATTGGGGGGGGGGGAGTGGAACAAGGTAGGGAAGCTGTATGTGCTCACTCAGAAGTACTAGAGACTGCCCTGCGCAGCTCAGCAGTACCCAGTGCTCAGCACACACGAGCCTGTGGTTTGATCTCCAACATCAGCACCACCAAGATCAACCACTAAATAAAGTACAAGGATTGTAAGGGGCGTGGGTGGCAGCAACCAGAAGGATGAATCCTGGAAAATTCAGTCATCGCTATTGCTTAGAAGTTCTTTAGAGCGAGAGACGTTGTTTAGAAACACTCTTCTGGAAGACAGACTCTTGATGGGAACTTCTGCTGAAATGAAAACTGCAGATTGTCCTCATCTGTAAGGTTTTTAAAAGTAATATTAGAGTTTGTGATGAAAGCTAATGATAACTGCTATGGTCTAAATGGCCCCACCGTCATTCATATTGAAAATGTAATCCCTATTGTTAGGTATTAAGAGGTGGACCCATTAAGAGAGGATTAGGTAGGGAGAGCTCTGCCTCTCATCAACGGACTAATCCGTTTGAAGATTAATGGATTAATGGGTTAATGGGTTATCTATGTGGGGGTCTGTTTTAAACCAACTTGGCTCTATCTCTATATGCATTCCACTGCCCATGTGATACTGTTTGTCATGTCTGGACTTCAGTGTGTCAACACCAGCCCCTGCTACACATGCCTTCTCAACCTTTGACTTCCCAGCCTCTAGAGTCACTGGCTAAAATATACCTCATTCCACAGATAGTACTCAGTCTCTGGTATTCTGTCATTGTAACAAAAATGGGCTATAGCAACAATAAAGAACACGTCTGGAAGTTCATGAACCTCATTCCATATACGATTCCCCAGTCTCTGATATTCTGTCATTGTAACAGAAATGGACTACATCAATAACAAAGAACATGTCTGAAAGTTCATGAACAAAAATAGCATTTTAAAAAACATGCTTACCATGACTGGGCATAGTGGTGCAGCTATAAAGCCAGCAGAGGAAATGGAGGCAGAAAAATGAGGAGTTCAAGGCCAGCTTCAGCTATGCAGCAAGCGTGCCTTGAGAGCCTTTCTTAAATTAGAAAAAAAAAAAAGTTAGGTAGGTGGTGGTGGCACATGCTTTTTTAAACCAGCACTCGGGAGGCAGAAGAGCGAGCCCATCTGTGAGTTCAAGACCAACCTGATCTACAGATCTAGTTTCAAGACAGCCAAGGCTACACAAAATAAACCCTGTCAAAAAACAAACAAAACAAAGGAAGAGAAAATGCTTGCTAAACATTTCCCTTCAATTCTTCTGAGTAAAAACTAACCTTTTGTTCAGCTGCCATGCCAATATTTCTCCCGTGGCACAGAATTTGATATGGTTGAAAACCACACACTCAGCAAAATTATACATTACGAAGAACACTTTTAGGAATTATAGTTTGACCACTAAAATTTTATGCAATTCTGTAACTAGTGTTAACAAAAACAGTAATTGGTATCTTGAGAGACGCTTGGATGGCCCAGGCAGGCAGTGCTGCTTGGCTGGAGTTTGCCTCAAGGCTATTAAAATGCTATTAAAATGATTGTATGGAGTTATAGGAATGGAAAATAGATTAGACATTGCTGGGGCTAAGTATGGGGGTGGAAATGGAAAGGCATGAGTATGAAGGAGAACTTTTGGTGGTTCTCCTCATCCGCACCTTTGATAAAACTGTAAAGAACACACCGCACATACGTGCACACAAAACTGATTAAAAACTAATAATCCTCGTGGATCATTCTAATGCCTGCTACCTGTTTCCTGACTCTGACATGATACTACAGTCACACCCATTTCTGTTGAGGAAGATGGACATATGAGGTCTCTCTATACACTATGGAGGTCTCTGCAAATCTATAATTACGTAGAATCAGAAGATTTCAAAAAGCATCAGGGGACAGGAGAATGATAGCAACTCAGTGTTTGCCTTGCAAACATGAGGACCTAGCTCAGTCCCTATGAACTTATATAAAAAGCCAGTCATGGTTGCACAGGCTCCAGCACCAGGGAGGCAGGGACATGTGAATATGTAGGACTTGCTAGGCAGCCAAGACACCCTGTATAAAAAAACAAAACAGAACTCTCTGTCTGTCTGTCTGTCTGTCTGTCTGTCTGTCTCTCTCTCTCTCTCTCTCTCTCTCTCTCTCTCTCTCNCACACACACACACACACACACACACACGTTGAACAGAATTGTGGCTGTGGTTAGGAGAAAAGTTCTGAGCGGGAGGGATGGTATCTGAGGAAGCAGAGGGCAGAGCAACGTGCCCTGGCTGGACCTGGAGTCCACTTATCCCAGAAGGACGATCCCAGTGGGTCATTGTTTGTGTTTTCTTACTATACACCAGAAAGGGTTCTATCTACTCCCCAAATTGAAGGTTTTTTCCCTTGCCGTTGAAGACTACACATAATTTAGCTCTCACTATTCAAACTTGTCTTCTTTCAGAATCCATTTACATTTGGAATGTGGTTGTTTTCTTTGCTCAGGATCTACCTGGTCATTTAGGGAGACATTTGGCTGTACAGGCTTTTATTTAAGGGGAAAGTGTTGGGGGGAAGAATGAAGAATGTGATCATCAGATGAATGTGCCTTCCCTGCGGAGACGCTCTGGCAACTGGCATTTGAAAACTGATGACCCACGCGTAAACAAAGACAGGTGAGTCAGCCAAGCAGGGGTGCTGAGTGTGGAACCCCTCAACTCAGGCATCAGACACATCAGGGTAGAGGGGGGTCACCATGGGACCTTGTTTCAAGTGCAGTTCACCTGAGTCGGTTCCCAGAGTTTCAGAGTCTATCGGCCGGCAGATGAGGTGTGGGAATCTACTCTGCACTGTGAACCCCAGGGGAGGTTGACGCTGTTTCTGTGAGAAACACTTTGGAAAGCACAGGCTTAAATCTTCAACAAGGAAAAGGACTGTCCCACTAGCGTTTAAGTAGTTAGCCGACTTCCTGCCGAAATAGTACAATTTGGCTGAACGGTGAGCCGTGGAAGAGACAGCCCAGCCATGCTTCAAAGACATGCTGAGCCAACTATAAATGCGTGATGACATTGCTTCCAAAGCTGGGGACTGACAGTGTCTGACAGCCGAGCTGGTACCGGTGTCACCTTCGAATACAAAGAACATTGGGTGTTTTGGCTTATTCCAGCAGATATAAAATGTTAGAAGGAAAATATCCCCCTAACTAGCTCTCTCTCCTCTGAAGCAGCACTATGGAATAACAGTGTCCTGGGAGCACACATCGGCTTTCCAGCTACCCACGTATCACCGGGGAGAGCTTTAAATCATCTGCCCCCAGGCAAACGGCGGGGTTCACAGAATTCCTTCAATGTCGGAAAATGTACTTTTGAAAAATACATTCCAAGTTCTTTAAAGCTTAGGAACATCTCACGATGTCAGGGGAGGGGAACGTGGAGTTCAAGTACAAGCGAGCAGGAAAATGGCTCGCCGGCAGGTGAGAAAAACATCAAAGAAAATTCCAAACCCATGTGAAACGGTGCTGCATTTGGGTTCTTAAAAACGAACACACCAGAGCAGTGCATGTTCATAGGTACTACACACTCAGGAAAGTATTATAGTAACAACTGTATCTGGGTAAACCTTTCTAGGGCTTCAAATCTATTGCCCTTGGACAGAAGACACAGCAGATAAGGAACAGGAAGGATGCTTGATCTTAGCAGAAAGGAAAAGAAACTATTGTGTTTGGGCTTAACAATCCCAAGACCTGGGGTGAAAGAGATGGCACAGCAGTTAAGACCACTTGCCGCTCCACAAAGGACCAGAAAGTGCAACTCCAGCATCCACATGGAGGCTTCCAACCATCCGAGACTCTGTTTTCAGAGGATCTGACACTTTTTTCCTGAACGCCACAAGCAGGCAGGTGGTACACATACAAATAGACATACAGGTAAAACACGCATACATGTAAAATGAATACACTTTTAAAAAACAAAACAAAACAAAACAAAACAAAACAAACAAACAAACCCGTGAGACCTATACAATGTTTCCCAATACCATTGGAAAGAGCAGCTTTGTCCCAAGAAAGTCTGAGGCCTGACTGGGCCATTTTTAGAATTGAAATTAGGAATTTTTCCCTTCCTTTTTTTTGCCTTGAAAATGCAGAGATTTGATCACGGTTGAGATGTGAAGAGTTACCTAAGCTAGATGAGGACAGGGAAAGTAACAGAATGGAAGACCCAGCCATCCCACGGCTACCTCAGAGCTGGAGATCTTCAACGAGCAAAACCACGTGCCAGTCGTCTTGCTGGAATCAGACATTTGGATCTAACAGGGTTTAAGGCTAGTAATGAAGCCATAACTGCTATAGAAGACCCTACATTTGAATTAGTGCCTTCTACCCATATAACAATCCAACAAAAGGGAATTAATATCTGAAAGGGACCATGATCCTGCTGGCTCACCATTGTATTCTCAGCTGCTGTCACCTAGAGGAGAAATAAATAACAGTGTTTCAATAAATGAAGGCATATGTGAGTCCCCACATTGGCATGTAAGTAAACTGCCACTGAAGTCTGAAAGGGAGCCATAACTGAACAGCCATTTATGTCGTTGGATGTGCTGACAGATGCCGCAAGCTCCTGTTTCTTATTTGTGCTGCTCTGTCTTTGTCTGCATTCAGAGTCACCTCTAAGCACTGCCATGTGAGAATATTAGCAACCAGTCGGTGACATTCTTATTTACCATTGATGCTACGCGCTTCCCAACTTGTGGCCCCTTCCAAACCGAAGACCACCACTCTTAAGTAAGCTAGGTAGCTCTTTGCAATTAAGATGAAATAATAAGGCAAACTGGCATCATCCTAGTGGCCTTGGCAGATATAGAATGTTCAAAATGGATCGTTTGCCAGGTATGGTGGCATATACCTGCGATTCCAGCACCTGAGAGGTAGAGAGAGGAGAAGCTTCAGTCATCCTCAGATACACAAGGAGTTCAAGATCAGCCTGGGCTATGAACCATGTCCCCCCACCAAAAAACAAACAAAAAATGACTACTGATAGAGGGGTGAATTGTGGCCCTCAAAATATGTTTACATCAGTATAACCTCACTTGGAAAAAACCCCAACTCTTTACAGGGATAATTAAGTGTCTCAAGATTAGGTCACTGTGGACTATTCAGATAATCACCTTAGTCCAATGCCAAGTATCCCTGTAAAAGCAGAAGAGGAGAAAGTCCTGTAAAACATAAATGCTGGAGCAATGCGGTCATAGGCCAAAGGCTGTCTGAAGTCACCCAAGTTGGAAGAGGCTGTGGAACTCTCTCTTGGATCTTTCATTGGATGAGACAAGTTGCTGTCATCTTGATTTTAGGACTCTGGCCTCCAGAATTGTGAAAGGACAGATTGCTTGCTTGTTTGTTTGAGTGTACATGTATGTGGGAGTACCTGCCACATGTGGGTGGTTGCCCTTCAGAGGCCAGCATAGGGTATTGGAGTTGTGATTGTAAGCTGCTCCACAGGGAGTGGAACTCAGGTCCTCTGGAAGATCAACAAACACTTTTGATGCTGAGCCTTCTCAGCAGCCCCAGAGAATAGGTCTGTAACTACCAAATTTGTGGCACTCTTTTTATAGCAGCCCATGGAAAGTGATTTTTAATCTGTTAAGCAAAACTGAGTCAAAATAAGGCAAAGGGTTCAACAAAATCACGAGGTTGTAAACTTTGAACTTATGTAAATATTCAATATACTAGGATATACACCTTCTATACATGTGCCACCTAACACAAGTGTTCATATCATGGAGAAGCAACATTATACCAAAGATTTGTATTTTGATTTCCTCACAGATAATAAACCTTGTCTCCTTTCTGAGAATATACCACTCCCATACATCAGTCAGGAACCATGAGGTGTTCGATTGCCCATGACTATTTTTCTAAGTGCAATATTAGAAGCAAAGCAGGGATTACATAGAGATAGATGCACATTACAGCTGCCCCTGAATAAGCCACTCTTGTCTTATTTATTATGACCTTAAAGGAGCACTCGTTCAAGTCCAGTCAGCAAATACTGGGCATGTAGCAGGTGCCTGAGACACCACCAGGTGCTGAGCGGGCAAAGAGGAATCCAAGTTCTTGCAGTCCGGTTCACTGAGACAAGTAGGACTCAGGCATAGTGCATGTGATAGGGGAAAAAGCACAGGTAGGAGACATCTTCACCCAGGGTACAGTAAGAGAAGATACGACTGGGGTGTGTGTCTTGAAGTCTTAGCTAGCAGAATGAGGGTTGGGGGTATATTGTAGGGGGAACAGCTGCTTGGAACATAGAGGTCCGGTATGATCTTTAGTCTCTGTTGTCAACTAAATGAACTCTAGAATCACCTGGGAGACAAGCCTCCAGACATGCCTTCAGGGATTCTCTTGATTAGGTTGAGTGAAATGAGAAGATTTGCTCACTGCCACCAAAGGTGGTGCCATTCCCTAGGCTGCATACAAATCCGAAAGTGAGCTGAGCACAAGCATTCATTGCTCTCTGCTTCTTGATGTGAGTAGCTGTCTGGAGCTCCTGATGATGTGACTTCCTCGCTATGATGGACTGTGGCATTGAACTGTGAGCCAGAAGAGACTCATTCTCCCTTAAGTTGTTTTTGTCAGGATATTTCATTCCGGCAACAGGAAAAGGAGCTAACATATCTAGAAACCAGCAAGAGAATGTCTGGATTAAAGAATTCTATTGTGGGCAGGCCGGGGCAGCCAGCAGGGTAATGAAAGTGAAGAGCCTTAGTAAGGAGCTTGAGTTTCTTCCTTAAACCCAGAGAGAAAGCCTTCCTACCTGTTACCATGATAGGATCGTATTGCTTTTAGGAAAGAAAATCTGCTGGTGTTCACTTCTAGATAAGAACAGGACAGGAAGACCCGGGGTGCAGTTCAGCTATGGCATGTGTACCCTGTGTGTGCAAGGTCCTGATTTGATCCCCAGTGCTAAAAAGCAGAAAATGGGGCAGGATTATCAGGACAGAGGCATCAGCCTTGGGGTGGAAAGAAGGTCTAGAGGATACATTAAGGGTTGCTTTTCAGGACTGGCTGAGAACAAAGCAAGGAAAAGCAGAACTTGAGACTTCTGTCCAGTTTTGATCTCCTAAAAATCAACCCTGGTCTTTCTATTCATCCCTGTGCCAGCTTAGCCACTTGTATAAAATAAGTCCTCAGTGTATTCCCAGGTTGATATTGGAGACTGGAGTTCCGGGTACTGTCCACATACTCCTGGAATCCCCTTCGCTTCCAAGTACATAAAGGTGCTGGGAGGGACGACTGACAGCTCTCACAGGACGTTCCTGGTTTTGTTCGTCTGCCCGTTTAGTGGCTTCTTACTGGATTGATGGCCTGGTACATGAATCACAGTGACTGTCACAGCAGAATGGAGTGCTGACTGAAGGTTTGTTTTTGCTCTCTCCTGACTGTTGCTATTCTGAGCTCCAAGCAAGGGTCAGATACCAGTGTAATTGCAAATACCAAATACTACCTCCCCTGCTTGCAGTTCTTTCACAGGCATTGGAAGCATACATACATACATACACACACACACACACCACACACCACATACATGACAAAGACACTGTTCATTTCTCTCTCAATATAACCTCTAAAGGAATCTCAACACCTCAACTGACTAAAACCTTTCTAAATCTTTTTTTTTTTTTTTTGACTGGGTGGCTCAGCAAATGTAGCACTGTGCTCTTGGAATAATGCTGGACAGCGTTCACCTGCGGACTTGCTTCCCGAGGCCAAGGTGCTTCCAGTGTTCCTCGACGGGCTATTATACCAAGAAGAGAAGGAAGGCAGGAAAACAGGAGTGCCTTCTGCAGAGCAGTGACTTGAGACTGGGGCACCCTGAGTCTTGCCAACTTGGGGTGTGCAAGTACCCTTGTGCATTAGACTGGACTCAAAGGAATGAAGCTTAGCTGGGCCGGTGGGTGAGATAGGAACTCGGTCCGTGTGAGTGCAGTAGAAACAGCCTCCTCCAAAGATGGTTTTCAGCGAAACAGTCCTCTTTATCGGTGGTGAACAAGGGCTAGACCAACCTCGGGGAGTGGGAGGTGGGTTTGGGCTGAGTGTACATTATAGGCTGGAGCTGAGGTGCTGGGGGTGCTTCATTTGCATGAAGAGGAATTCCAAGCTCTTGTTAGACATGTCCCTATAGGGAAAGAGGAAGTTTAGCCTGTAATTTGGTCACCCAGCTATGTGACCACCTCAAGGGTGGCAGGAATGGGGGGGGGGGTCATCAGGCTTACGTGCACTGGGTCATGCAGGCCCAGAGCAGGGAGGACACAGTCCTACTCCTGCAGATGAGATTTTTCTGGGATTGGACATGTCTGAACCTCATTCTTGCTCCAGACTGACTCCCCCAGTCTAACTACTTTCCGACCCCACAAAGTCTGGAGGAGGTGGCAGGTTGAAATGGGTGTAGAGATAACCAGGATTCGGTCAACATTTTGGAGGGGAGAGCTAGATTTATCCTAAGGGTCTTGCTTTTTTTTTTTTTTTTTTTTTTTTTTTTTTTTTTTTTTTTTTTTTTTTTTTTTTTTTTTTTTTAGCTTCTTTGAGTCTTGCCCACCCAGTACCAGTTGGTATAAACTGTACCTCTCTACCCATGCATTTTCAAATCCTCCTGCAGGTTTGTACTTCACTACGTGAGAACCACTAATGGAGAGGAAAAAAAGGAAAGTGATGAATGATCTCACCGAGGAGCTCAAGGTGTCAGAGGTGGCACCTGAGGCTCAGCACACCACCACTGACAGAGCATCACTGTCCAGGGAGAGAGAGGCACAGATCACAGCACGTTCAAAGGACTCCAAAAGGCCAGGTTAAACGGCAAGTCCAACTATGGAGTTAGGAAAGGCTGTGAGCATCCAACTCCCGTCCAACATCCCAAATCTTAGCACTTGCTGGCCACCCCCTTGGGCACATTGGTCCTATACTCTCATCAAGCTCTATCTTAACAATACAGGCTGTACTGCCCCCCCCCCAAGAGCTGGTGCAGTGTGTATCAAGTTCCATCATGGTCCTCTGAGGGCAGCATGAAGATCTGTATTAATAATAACTGGTGGTCGTGCCTAATAGTTGGAACACAAGAAAAATGGTCAGAAGGATGGTTTTGGATCATTTTCTAAGGATGCACTAAAATAAAAAATGATGTTGATTGAACTGCTTATTCAAAACCTACTGTGTGACAAATTCTATTGACTTATTTAACTCAATGTTTCCTCTCAGAAGCAGAATTCCTTTGCGGATACATAAATGAGACGCAGGCAGTAAATAAGGTGCTTGGACTAGGTTAGAATTAACTACTCCAACCCCCTACTTCATTAGCCACCAACAGTAACTGGAGATTAAACATATACCCAAACAGAACTATAATACTTTTAGAAAATAAGATAGGATAATGGCTTTCTAGCTTGGGTTAGGCAAAATTTCTTACCAAATACACAAAGTACTAACTTTAAAAGAAAAAAATTATACCCCAGACTCCATCAAAATTCACACTCTGATCACCAAGAGTTTTTTAAGAAAGTGTCTTACTTTGGGGATCTGAGAATGGCTCAAGAGTGCTTCCTACTCTTTCCAGAAGACCCAAATCCAGCTCCTAACATCCGTGCCAGGCAGCTTATAACTACCCGCAGCTCTAGGAGATCTGAAGGCGCACACCTGCGCACATACATACATACATACATACATACATGAAGAATAAATATTTCTTTTAAAGAAAACAACTCATTTTCTACAGAACACCAAAAGTGTTAAGTGTAAAAATAACCTGACATATTTGCCTGTATCACTATTCTACACTTCTACTCTTTAAAAAACACAATTAAGGAAACGAACAGGAATTATAGTCTGGAGACAATTTTGTAATACATATCTCTAACAAAGATACAAAATACAAATTTTGAAAATGTTGGTGTTTTTACTAAAAAGATAGGTCTGCAATTAAATAGAGTACATACCTAACTCATAATTACACTCAGTGAAAAATCATAATTTTAGCTACCCAAAACAACCTGTACTTGCCAAAATTTATAAATATCTTTATACATATGCACAATAACTGAATCAAAAACTATTGTGACAGTGATGATGCTGCCTACAAAAATATACTTCAGGGCCAGTAAGATGTCTCAAACAGGTAAAGTTACTTGCCACCAAGACTGGTCACCTGATTTTAATCTCCAAAACCCATGTAGTAGAAGGAGAGAATCTAATCTTCTGACCTCCACACGTTTACAAACACACACGCACACACACATACATACACACACATACACACACATTCACACACACACATACATACACACACACACACACACATTCACACACACACACATACACACACACTTTCTGATTAACATTTGAGCAAAAATCAAAATTGGAGAAACTTTGCTCACCTCTCTCTCTCTCT
>NC_034602.1:44807717-44812790 GCF_900095145.1 Mus pahari
AGAGAGAGAGAGAGAGAGAGAGAGAGAGAGAGAGAGAGAGAGAGAGAGAAGTTGGATGTCATCAACCCCCAGGCTTTCTACTTGAAGTAAGCAGCTTTTCTTGTCAGGTAGGAAATTTGCTGGCACCATTTGTCTTTCCTGAGACTGGCCATTTGGGGTGATCATATAGGGTACCTCGAGTCACTGGGTCAGGCCCAGTCAGGGTCAGATTACCAGAGAGTGGAAGGGTTTGTTTCTTATTATTGGCCTTTTATTTTCTTCAGAATTCTTAAAAAAAAAAAGGAAGGAAGAAAGAAAGAAAGAAAGAAACAAACAAACCTCAGAAAATGTTTTAGGTCATTGGGAAGATTCTCAAAGGGAATTGTGGGATATCATCCCTTCATCTTTGTTCTCTTGCTCTCAGCCATGTGCAATGGCTGATCATAGACTGGAGCCTCCAATACTGTGAGCCTTGTGTGTTTGCTCTTGATAATTTATTTCCAGTACCTGTTAGTGACAGAAAACTTACGAGAAGATATTTAGTCCCCCGACTTTGGCTGTGGGCAACCACCTATCTGCTTTTTGCTATCCTAGGTTTTTATTTGTTTGTTTTTGTTTGAGGGCTTAATTTAATTTTGAGACAGGGTCTTATGAAGGCCCAGCAGCTCTCAAAGTCATGTAGCTGAAGATAACCTTGAACTCCTGCCTCTACCTCCAATGTATCACCATATCCAACTATTAGTTTTATATATTAATAGACTTATACTGTATAGAGACTTTTTTTTCTGGTTGAATTTTCTCTGAAAAATATACCCTTAAGATGTATTGGTTTTATCTATGTCAATACAGCATTTATGTATTTATGTATTTATTTATTTATCTCTAGGATGGCTTCTTGCTGTCAGTTTGTTTGCAGTTCTGGCCTTGGAGCCTGGCTTTGAATTTGCTAGACACCTGCTCAGCAACAGAGCTGCTCTCTGCCTCTGATGGGTGGTTTTCACGGTGTGCATCTATTACACTTGGTTTCCTGTTCAACAGTGATGGGCACTTGCGGCTCTTATGATAAAGTTGCTAGGCATGCATTCCTGGTGGGCTTGTTTTCATCTCCTATGTGCAGATACCTGGGAACTAGAATTTCAAGACTACATAACAACAAATCTAAGTTTTAAAGATAATATCATGGCTGGGGATATAACTTGATGCTAGCTTACCACATATGAGGTTCTGGGTTCAACCCCCAGGTCAAAACCAACAAACAAAACCGATGTCATCCGGTTTGCTAGTCACGGCCATTTCTGTGTTCTCGCCAGCAATGGGTGACAGATTTCAGGTGTACTATATCCTTGTCAGCATTTAGAAGTGTCAGTCTTCATGACTTGTCCATTACTGTGTGGTGATACTGTGAGTCTGAATGGTCATTTTCCTGAGAAGTAACAGAATTGACACCTTTTCCTATCAATTACTTATCAAACAAAGTGCCAAAATAGCCGATCGAACATGATTTGTAAACAAGAAAACAAGCTGCATCCTGGTGGTGTAGCTCAGGGCTATAGCGATCACCTAAAATCTCAAGGCATTACCCAAAAATAAAAATAAAAGAAATAAGTCCAGGCTTGCCCAGTATTGGTACAGGAAATATGGAACAAATTAAATGGTGACTCTTTAACTGGTACCTGTAATGGTGGCATCATGTTTCTACCCATCTCAACTTCAAGGCCGAATCACTGAATCATTGATTTAAGCATCTATTTTCTACTGAACAAATTACGCTCTAGAATGGAATGGAGGAAGCATATAATTACATGACATCATAAACAGAGATAGTTTTGCCTAAAAGATACTCATTTTCATAACAATTTATTTAATTTTATGTATATGATATGATATTATATATTATATATGTAATATATACCTTGTTATATTAATACAATACAATATGATATGATATGAGGGTGTTAGATCTCCTGGAACTGGAGTTAAAGACAGTTGTGAGCTGCCATGCGGGTGCTAGGAATTGAACCCAGGTTCTTTGGAACAGCAGCCAGTGCTCTTAAACCACTCCGCCATCTTTCCAGCCCTAAAGATACTTGTTGAAGAAAGGTATTTGGAATGAAGAAGAGACACCATTTGTGACAATGACTTGGCTGAAATATTTCCACATTTCAACAGACAAAAGTTGAAGATAGTGAATATCTTTGTACTTGTGTCCTATGTCCTACACAACTGTAACAAAAATATCCTAGCCCAGGTGACTTTAACAAGGGAAATATATCTTACAGTTCTCCAGGCTTGAGGGCCAAGGTCAAGGTATCAGCCTGTTTGATGTCCTCTCTCTTGGTAGTAGTTGACTGCCTTATCCTCATGATCTCCAGTGGCTTTTGTTCTGTATGAGGACACATTGAGTCTTCTTGTCTATCTGAATTTATAAAAGAACTTGTCATATTGGATGAGAGATTATACTAATGAATTAACCCCTCTTTAAAGTCTGTCTCAATGGGTGTGGACCAGCCTGATCTACAGAGTAGGTTCCAGGAGGGCCAGAAGGAAACAGAGACAGCCTGTCTAAAACAAACAGATAGATAGATAGATAGATAGATAGATAGATAGATAGATAGATAGATAGATAGATAGATAGATAAAGGCTGTCTCCTGAGGAGGAGAGATGACTCACAGTTAAGAGTAAGCACAGGACAGGGTGGGACAGGCAGAGACAGGTGATCTCTGAGTTTAAGGCTAGTCTGGACTACACAAACAAATCCTGTTTCAAAAACAAACAAACAGAAAACACATTTAGAAGAGCCATTAGGGAGTTCACAACTGCCTTAACTCAAGCCTTAGGGGAAAATCAGACTCCCCTCTGATCTCCTCAGACTCCTGTACTCATGTCTCTGGTACACAAGTACACACATGTCTACACACACACACACAGGAATAAACATAAGTATCTGTCTCCACATAGAATCGTATTCTAGGAGGGAGGAGTGGAGTCCATACAACCCATGAGGCAAGCCAGGCTTAGGCGTGTCTGCATAGCATCTACGTAGCACAGCAGACCTCAGCTCCAGGCTCTAGCTAGGTCAACCAGGGCGGGAAGCGAGCGTGGTCAGCTCTGCTATCTGAGGTGACCTTTGCACTATATGATTTGCCTGTTATATAACCTACCACCAGGCTCCAAAGTCCATCTCTTGAGATTGATGAGATGTCTGCACATTTTCAAATCATCATTAAAAAAAAAAATCCCTTTCTTCTGTTCATAAAAGTATTGCATGCCCATTGCAGAGAAAAATCAAATATTAAATAATGTGTATAAAAGAAAACAATTACCTTGGAAAGCACGATACAGTAATATCCTCTGTTATCACCCTTTATAAAGAGGCATCAAGATGTTTTTTTTTTTCTATACAAATACATTTACCTTGTTGCAAGAGTGCAGATACCATTTGATCTCAAGGTTTATTCATACCATGAAAAGCATCCATCCATAGCACACACATGTGGTACCCGACTCAGAAGCAAGCGGCAGAGAGGCTTGCAGGCAAGGCTTGCAATCTGTCCATCACTTGGCATGTCTTGGGCCTAGACTAGGAAGGGCCACCGCTCCTTCCTCTAGATCTTCTATCTTGATGCAGCTGGGGCAGCATGGTCAGTGGTCCTATGGTCAGAGAGCATACATCACTGTTCCAACATCAAGACTTCTGCCTGCCTGCTGTGGGCCTCTGCTTTTATTATCTACAAAGGGTAGTTACTCTCTAGCCAATCACACTCTAGCATCGCATTACATCATTACATAGTCTTTCTTTCTTTCTTTTTGTTTTTTTGTTTTTGTTTTTTAAAGGTAAGGTTTTCCTTTTTAAAAATTTTTTATTGGTTATTTTATTTATTTACATTTCAAATGTTATTCCCCCTTCCCAGTTTGCCCTCCACAAACCACCTATTCCCTCCCCCCCCCCTGCTTCTATGAGAATGATCTCCCACCCACCCACCCACTACCACCTCAGCACCCTAGTATTCCCTTATGCTGGGTCATCGAGCCTCCACAGGATCAAGGGGCTCCCCTCCTATTGATGCCAGATAAGGCCATCCTCTGCTACATATGCAGCTGGAGCCATGGGTCCCTCCATTGTGTTTTTATGAGATTCATTTATCCAGAGATTTTCTAATTGCTCTGCTGCTCAAGGTTACATTCCCAAAGGTCTTTTCTGCTTTTCTTTCTTTTTTTTTCCTTTAGATTTATTTATTTATTTAAAAAATTTGAACTTTTTTTTATTATATTCAACACAATATATATTTTTATACCAATCACAAAAATGATGAACATGTCATTAAGTGAACATCAATAGGTGAAGTCTTTTTGTTTTAGTTCTTCTTTCTTATCTGCCACACACAGCTAACATGAGCTGGCTGCTCATCCAGCTCCTACCTACTACACACAGTAGACATGAGCTAATTGCTCATCGGGTAACATTCAACTCAGTCCAGTTCTTATTTCTTATTTACATGATCTCTACATTCCATCGTCTGAATCCTCAAGACACTCAGGGACTCAGGGATTCACAAGGGCACACACATAGGTCAGGGGTACCAAAGTCATGTGTCACAGTGACAAAGCTTGTATAGTAGTCTAATCTTAAAGTTAGCCTCTCCAATCTTGGTGGTATGTTACACATTTTGTACTTGTTAAATCATGAGTAGGTTTTCCATGTAATATAAGCATTAAGTTGGAACAGGCTTTCCTCTAGAGATGGTTTTACCAATTGTCTGGTACAATCTGTTTCTAACGATTTTAGATCGTGGGGTTGTATGGGAGATTTGGCTCCATACTAGTCTCCATGGAGCAAGGCTTTTGCGGATTCATCATCACGTATAATCAGAGCTTTGCATAGATCATATTGATAATGGCAGCCTTTGTTTATATAGGCTGCAAACCCAGAGGCTATGCAGTGACTTGCCTGTCTAAGGGGTTCCATATATAGTGGTGTCCCGCGCCAACCGTCTCGCCAGCAAGAACGACGCGGCACACAAACAGGATCCTTCTGTAGCAAAGCTTTTATCTCTTGAGAGGGAGAGCACAAGCTTCCAAAAACGGAGACCCCC
>NC_034602.1:44817343-44826496 GCF_900095145.1 Mus pahari
GACGTGGCGCTGATGGATTGGCACAGGTCGAATCATACGATGTGATGTCAGAGGCGAGCACTCCGGCCCTTAGGGTGTGGCCTGGCTTACACATGCGCAACATAGTATCACTCCCGGCAACGGATGTAACGGCTATGTGAGGCCGGCTATGTGAGGCCGGCTATGTGAGGCGGCGCTCCACATAGTGGGTATCTGGTCATTGGCAAGTGGAAACAAACATGGTTTACTAACTTAAAGAAAGCCTTCCTCCAGTGGGCTCCAGAGGTTCATCATGGTTAATAAGGATGTACAATAAGTACAATTTTTGCGAGTTCCAAACATGGACACATGCAATCTGCTAAACAAGTCTTTCAATGGCACCATAGTTTTATGGAAACAATGAACAAAAAAAAATTTGACTGTGGAAGAGTTTCCTGGTTGCATTAACATCCTGAGTGAATCCCCACGTTCTTCCTATTAGGAATTCTTGTTTTTCTTATTACAGACATGTTTTAAAAGAAACAAACTTATTCTTCTGGTTAGGACAAGAAGAATGCAAAATATCATGAACCAAAATACTTCTTTTAATGAATGAGACCAATTATATACAGGATAACACACAAAATCAAACTGAGTAAGCCTAGCTAATTAGTCCCATATGCCACATTTTTTTTTCAATTCCTTATTCCAGTCCTTACACATGAAGGTGTTTGTTCTCAGTAGGCTTTCCATATTGTGTAATTCTGCTGTCTTATGTGCTCATAATTTTTCTTGGATCAAGAATGTTTGATGTATGGTCTGTAGTTGTGTCTCAGTGTGCTCTGCTACCTCATCAATTTCTCTAATGGTGTTACCAAATTTATCCATGTGGCTTTTCTTCATTTCAAAATCAAATTGTGTGTCTGACAAGAAGAGATTATTTCCTTGGTAGTTTACTGTGGTTATTCTCATCTGATTGTGTACTACCGTCTGGGAACCATTATGTACTAGATAGCACCCTCTAGTTATATTCCATTCTATGTGATTATCACCCATGCTTGTTTCATTTAAATAATTGCATCTAGCTGTAGTTTCATTATTGGTGAATACCAAGAATTTATAATTATCCAGGATTTGTACAGTCTGAGGCATAGTGGAATGTGCCAATGCTGTTTCTTCTATTTTTCTTATGGGTACATGTGGATATACATATGTGTTGGGTCCTATTCTGTATACAACAAAGGAATGTATGGTGTTGTGTTATTAACATTTATCCATATGAAGTGGTCAATCGGTGCCATCCAGGTTTCCTCCTGTGTATATGGTGTTTTATACAATATATATGTTTGTGATATATGTTTATCCATGTATCCATTCTATGCATTATCTAAAAATATTTGTGCTTTATTTCACATGCCTTCAGCACAGAAAGACATACTTTCAGTGTCCAGAATAGTTTGAAATTCAGGGGTTTGTCTGCCCATTCCTATTGTAAACAATATGTCTAATTCTCTAGTTACTTCATTAGATTTATAAATTTGGCACATAATCAGGTTATGAATAGTGATAATGAGAGTTAACATCCTTTTATATTCCTAACTGTATGTTTCCTGGAATACCTGTATCTCTGTTTCCATGGTATTTACTATCACATGTAATGCATCAGTTGGTTGTGATACTTTGTGATACATGTAATGCTTTGGTTGTGTCTGCATTAATTTTTTGTATGATAGAGCTCTGCTTTAACAGGTTATATAATGACTGCCGCTATTCCTCTACCCATAATGCCTCCAAGGATTGCTCCAGCCACAAAAGCTCCTACTGCCAATGTTTGTAGGGGTTTTCTTTTGAATTTCTTCATTGAGGAATATTTTAGTTCATAAGAAAATCCATCTGGGTAATATGTTTTGGGTGGTTGTAATGCCATTAAATTAATTTTTAACTGGATGAGTCTAATTCTTGGCAAGAGTCTAATTCTTATGCTGATAATGTTGTGTCTGGATCAATAAATGGAGCTCTTACTAGTTTTGGTTTACCTGGTGGTGGTATAATCCATTCTCTAGGATAGTGGACTGTTTTAAATTTAATCTGCATAGTATCATTTTATATTACCTCTGTCTACTATACATGGTATATTTGAGTGTTCCTAATTGTGCTATAATGTCCTGGTCATGGGAAAATAATAACTAGTATCCGTGATTCCCCAATCATATATTGCATATTTGCTTTAGACTTGTGAGCTGTTTAATCTGACATCATCCATTCTTTATATTGTGGATTGTGTAGTTAGTAATAAAAATAATATGGTAAATTATCATGTCTAAGTTTTGAAACGGACTTCATATCTAAATCCCAAGTTTTCCACCATTGTACTTTTATTCTGTATTGCCAGAATGGAATACAATATTCTATAGTACTTTAATTCTTGTGGTGTGCTTACCTTTTGTATATTTTGAAAATAATATGTGGTTTAATATATTCCATCTATGACCACCCTGAAAATTTGAAGGCTGGTATTTGTTGTGTCTCTTTAAATATAGTAACATTTTTGGCTGGTATTGTTTTTGTAGTGTCATTTACTTTAATGTCCCATGATATAGAGAAATCCAACCTTTGTGTATCTAGTACTGTATCACAGATTGATCCCAACCAACTGTAGGACTTCATTCTATTACCTGTGTCCCAAAAGGTCTCATTACCTTGGTGCTGATCACCAAGCATGAGGACTGTGTAACTGTCTATTAAGTCCTCCTTTAGAAAGGTAATGTTTGCCAGGGTCCTGTTATGTTTGCTATTCTTTTTTTTTAGATTTATTTATTTATTTATTATATGTGTGTACACTGTAGCTGTCTTCAGACACTCTGGAAGAGGGTATCAGATTTTTGTTACGGTGAGCCACCATGTGGTTGCTGGGATTTGAACTCGGGACCTTTGGAAGAGTAGTCGGTGCTCTTGCATCACCATCTCACCATCTATCTTGCACTAGCCATCTCACCAGCCCATGTTTGCTATTCTTGATATGTTAGTTTTATTATAAGTATCAAGCTTGAATGGTATCACTCTCATTGGGTATCCAAATATTACTGGGATATTCCACTTATTAATATATAACATCACTGATTCCCTTATTTTGTTCTTAATGTTCCATCCAAACGTTTCTGTGTCCATGATTTTAAAGGTTGAAGAGGTACAGCTCAAATTTTTGTCAATTGGGCCCATAACATTCTGGCCCGCAAAGCTTGCTGTTACATTTGGTATTGCTGTCTTACTCAGACAATTATAAACTATATTGAGGGGGGGTCTGTGTCCTTGCCATGCTGCCTTCTACTCCTACTGAGTAGCACATGTGTGGTATAGTGCTATGCATGCAAGATTGTGGTTTTTCTCTCTGGTGTCACTGTTGCTGTCCATGGTTGTGGAATGGGGTCAGTAAGCACTCACGGCTGTCTATAATGTTGTATGCCCAATGCCATTGCTCTCCAGCATCGTTTTAGGTCTGAGACCTTTTTAGTTCTGTTACTATAGTCCCAGGATGCTGTATTGTATGGTGTTAGGTTGCCATACCATGGTAAATGAAGGAATTCTGCTACACATAGCCAATTTGCTGTGTTCCATTCCTGTCTTAAAGTTTCATCTACTTTTGCTTTCAAGGAATTGGGGCATCTGTTCCCATACGACTTGGACAAAGGTGGCATCCCTGATCATAGGGGCCAGGGTTAAACAGGTATACTCAGGTGGTGTGTCCGATTCATCGGTTTGCATGGATTTATTGTGCTTGTAGGGGTTGCAGGGTACGTGGTTGACTGTTTTATCAGAGCCTTTCTCATCAACCTTTTCATAATCATATTCCACATGATATTCATACATCTGTTCTTCCAGTGCCAGAGTTGTGCGGTTTTACTGATAACCAATTTCCTCCAGGGCGCCTCTGGTTAGGATGCAAAGTGCAACTTTAAGAACGTGGAACTGATGGCCAGCCATATCACAGTCGTCAAAGGTTGCTTCTGTTTCTGTGCCTGTAACAGCGGTTGTGTAACCCTTTGATGTTTTATAGGTGTCATATCTTAGCTGTGAGGGTTTTCTCCAATGGTTACTGAATATAGCTCTAGCATTGGATAGGTTGGTATACAATTCATTAAGATGGCATGTTCGTGGCTTTTTCTTCATGAATGTCAGTATTATTTCCCTCTGTAGCCACAAGACATGTAGGTCTTAAAGAGATGCGCTGGTTTGGTTGCTACTCAGGACTGATCACATCCTTTAAGCCATCTGTAATTTAAATAAGCGTATTTCTGACAAAAGGAGTGGGTGCTACCAATGAATCTTGTCCGGTACGTCTCATCTGTCCATCAACCTGGTAGTTTTCTATCTGGTCCTACAATAGTGGGGTAGCTGGTGGCATCAAAATTCCTGGGAGGTCCAGTATTTGGTATGGTGGTGGTTTTGTTGAGGGAGTACTAACACTACTGGTTGCTATGGATCCTGTGCTGACCACTGTGCCCAAACTTGTGGTGCTAGGTATTGTGCTGGTGGCTCCTGTATTTGTTGGTGTACTTGTTGGGGTGCTTCCAGTTGTATTGATGTTGCTTCCAGTTGCCTGATGTTCCCTTACATAATCCCAAAACAATAACATTAGCCACAGCATAATGGTGCTAATATGCTTGCTGCCGGAATCGCTCGTGGGGAGGCCATTGTAATTATCGCTATTCCTGCTATTGCTCCCAGGAGCTTATGTACAGGATAGGCATGCTGAGATGTTTCCACCTTTTAGGCTATAATTAGTATGGCTGCTATCCAGTGCGATGTTTGTGAAGTCAGTACCAATACCAAGAGGATTGCCAGGGTAACTTAACGTCTATGGTGATGTAGGAACCTAGTCCGATTGGCAAATTTTGTTCCTGCCAACTTTCTGTGGGTTATGTTCATCCCTTGACTTGTTATTTGGTCACATCAGTGTGTAGCAAAATTTACTACCACTATAAATAATTATAAAAAACTATAATTATTGCTAGGCATGTAGAATAGAGGCTTTTGCATAAAGATGTGTCATGCAATATCTTCCAGTCTGGGTAGTTTTAGGTTGGCCTCACCTTGTGTAATTCAGACAGTTTTCCCTGTCCTTAGGCAACCACTTCTGCCGCCTCAAGTGTCTGATGCTTCTTATTCCTGTGAATGCAGTTATAGTCCCTACTTAGTACCTTATCCTGCGCCATTGGGTAATCTTTGTCTATGTTATGTTTTGTTGCCTCTTATATTGGGGATTCCCTACTCAATCTTGGTCTAATATTTAGTTCGTGTGTGCATTTCATTAGTTCTTGTGCCTGGGAACTGCTCTTATCTCTACTTGCTAGCTTAGTTTTGAGCAGGCCATCAGCTCTTTCGATGGCTCCTTCTGCTGTTGGCTGATAAGCCACGTGATATTGCCATTGTATATTCATAATCTTACAAATGTTTTAAACGTGTTCCCTGTGAGACGCATACCTTGGTCAGACTGTATAATACTTGGGATCCCACAATGGGAAATTCAATCCTATAATATGGGTATGGTTAAAGGTCAGCTTCTGATGGACCCTAATCTGGTGCCTAAGTCTACCAAGGTGCATGCAAATTCTCCTTTCCATTGACTTAATGGTCCTAGAAAGTCTATTTGGAAGGTCTGATTGAAACTCGGCCTATGTCCTGCTTTCCCTAAAATTGTGTGTGAATCTAGTTTTATATCCTGGGCAATGTTTGCATTAGATTATTGCATCCTTAATTCTTTTCCATGTCACCTTTAAACCACTGGAACATGGTGTGCAATCCTGCATGTCCCGGGGTCTCATGTATTTTTTTTTTTAATATTTATTTATTATATGTAAGTACACTGTTGCTGTCTTCAGACACTCCAGAAGAGGGCGCCAGATTTCATTACAGATGGTTGTGAGCCACCATGTGGTTGCTGGGATTTGAACTCAGGACCTTTGGAAGAGCAGTCAGTGCTCTTAACCACTGAGCCATCTCTCCAGCCCTATTTTTAATATTTCTTTGGTGGTAACCTCTGTCTCCATGGCTCTAGCTGGTATCAGCTTCCACTCTGCTTTAAGCCTTAACTTATTGGAGCCCATCTGCTCTGCCTTCCAATTTCATTTTAATCTAATTGCTAGGCTGGCTAATTTATCCACTGTATTATTATATCTATATTGGTCACCTTGCTAGTATGGGTGTCCACATGATATACGTACACCTTAATTTCTTTGGCTATATTATATAATTCCATCCAAAATTCCTTGGACCATATCCTTGCCATTAATTTTCTAGTTGTTCACTTTCCATTTTTCCTATCCCTATGGATATACCATTGGCTACACACCATGGGTCAGTGAACAAATGTAGTATATTTTGGTTTTCTTTGAGGCTTTGCCTTGCTGCTAGTGTGGCTGCTACTACTTCTGCACGTTGTGCAGATTTAGCTCCTCCTTGTTCAGTGATCACCATTCTATCCCCCGGTCTGTAGGCTGCTGCCTTCCACAAGACCATGTTCTGTTTTCTAGGAGCAGAGCCACCTATATACCAGGCGTTAACCAGGGAAGGCTGGTACTCTCCTGTCCCCCAATGCCCTAGTGGTACCTGTTTCTGGGGAGGGGTGGCATTTGGGATGATTGATAATCCCTGTAGAGTCATAGGGCAGAAGGTCTGAATTATCGACTCCGATGTCTTTGGCGCCAACCCCCTTGCAGACAGGGTACCAGAGCGAAGGAGCTCCGCTAAGTACCATTTTCCCTGTAGTACTTTCCTTCCATGGGTAGACCAGCCCATGTTTCCTCTGGTGCCTTGATCCAATCTAGGATCAGGATGGTGGTTTTGAGTATTACTTGGCTGTTCTGCAGCATCCTGGGGCAAGGTTTACATTCTGTCCAAATTGTTTTCTCAAATAGAGAGAATTTGTTTTCTGACCACAGAAAGCGTTTACAGTAGAAACCTACTGGCCATTCTCTACCATTTCAAAAGGCAAAGATACTCCAGTTACTCTATTGTTTTATTTCTAAACATACTATACCATCTGGTTGGATGTATTGTAGTTTAGAATATCCCTTTATATATTCTAGCACTGTTTTTTACAGCTTGTTCTTAGGGTTTATCCCAAATGAAATCATTTGCTTTCCTTGTAATATTATACAAGGGCTGAAGAGTGACTTTGAAATATGCTATGTATTGTCTCCAATATCCAAATAATCCTATAAAACATTGTACCTCTGATTTATTGGTTGGTATTTTAAGCTGTTCTAACTTATATGACTTCTATAGGTATTGCTGGTCCTGTAGTGGATCACATTACACCCAAGAACTTGACCTTTGTTACTGGTTTTGATGTTTTATCCTTATTCATGGTCTAATAATCATCTCTCAATACTTGTATGGTTTGGTCTACTGTTTTTTATGTATTTCCTTCTTTTGTTTGTGTGTATTATCAAAAGTTCATCAACATATGAACATATACTACAGTCAGGTGCTGGTGTGACCTCATCCAGTGACCATCTTAGAACTTTGTAGGCTGTTTATGTATCCTTGTGGTTGTCTTGAAAATTGGTACTGTCTTCCTTACCAAGAGAATGCGGTATATTCTCTGCTTCGTGGGTGCAGTGGTATGCCAAAGCACATGTCTGACAAATCTATACTTGCCGGCCATTTTTGGTGCTGCTTTCATAATCCTCATAAAAATATCTTCTACATCTAGTAATTAATTGTCCTGGCAGTTTAGGGACAATTCATTAATTCTCCTATAATCTACTGTCATTCACCATTTACCATTTGGTTTTAAAACCAGCCAAATTGGACTGCTGGAATAGAAGCTTTGAGTTGGTTCACTTACTCCTTCCTTTAGTAGAGTTTAATGATTTCAGATATCACCTCACTTCCTCCTTTAATCATGTATTGTGGCATAAATGAGGGTTTAATTATTGGTAGTCTTACAGGTCCTATATTCACTTCTGCTAGACTACATTTTGACTACATTTTACTTTGGCAACCTTTTTGTTGTTGTTGTTGTTGTTCTTTAATTTTATTTGTAATTCATTTTTTACACTCCATATTCCATTCCCCGCCCTTCCCCATCTACCCTCTGACTGTTCCACATACCACACATCCTCATCCACGTGGATGCCCTCACTCCCCACCCCACCTGACCTTTAAACTCCCTGGGGCCTCTAGTCTCTTGAAGGTTAGGTGCATCATCTTGAATGAACACAGACCTGAAACCATGTACTGTATGTGTGTTAGGGGCCTCATATCAGCTAGTGTATGCTGTCTGTTTGGTGGTCCAGTGTTTGAAAGATATCAGGGGTCCAGATTAATTGAGACTGCTAGTCCTACAGAACCATCCTTCTCCTCAAATTCTTTCAGCCTTCCCTAATTCAACAATAGATATCAGCTGCTTCGGTCCACTGGGTGGGTGCAAATAACTGAATCTGACTCTTTCAGCTGCTTGTTGGGTCTTTTGGAGGGCCATCATGATAGATCCCTTTTTGTGANTGTTCCATAGCCTCAGTAATAGTGTCAGGGCTTGGAACCTCCCCTTGCGCTGGATCCCACTTTGGGCTGGTCGCTGGACCTTCTTTTCCTTAGGGTCCTCTCCATTTCCATCCCTTTCAGACAGAAACAATTATGGGTCAGAGTTGTGACTGTGGGATGACAACCCTATCCCTCACTTGATGTCCTGTCTTCCTGCTGGAAGTGGGCTCTCTAAGTTCCCTCTCCCTATTTTCAGGCATTTCATCAAAGGTCCCTCCCTATGAGTCCTGGGAGNCTCTCACCTCCCAGGTCTCTGGTGCATTCTAGAGAGTCCCCCCAACCTCCTAATTCCTGAGGTTGCCAGTTTGCATTCTTTCTGCTGGCCCTCAGGGCTTCAGTCCTTTTCCCTCACCCNAAAACAGATCAGGTTCCCCTCTACCCCCCACTCCCTCCCCACCCTGTCCACTNTCCCTNCCAAGTCCTTCTTTCCCTCCCCATTTGTGATTNCTTTCTTCTCTCTACCAAGTGGGACTGAGGCATCCTCACTTGGGCACTTCAGCTTGTTGAGCCTTTTGAGTTCTGTGGACTGTATCTTGGGTATTCTGTATGGGTTTTTTCTTTTTTTCTTTGTTTCTTCTTTGTTTGTTTTGCTAATATCCGTTTATTAATGAGTACATACCATGCATTTCCTTTTATGCCTGGGTTACC